>NC_133666.1:405814060-406021687 GCF_037893015.1 Macrotis lagotis
GTAGTGTTGTTTGCACTGAACAAACTCTTACTCTTATGTCTATATACCTGCCACCATAGTCCCTGACCAAAATAAAAATACAAATAAACAAAAAGCATATCTGATTTCTCTCTTACACAAGTACTGATGAAAATAAAAACAAAACAACAATTTGTAATGGAAAATACATTGAACATAGATTTGAATTCTTGTCTAGCTGTTACCCCTAGAAAGTGACTTCACTACTCTTATCCTCTGTTTCCTCATCTGTAAAATGGGAAGTAGTTTCTTCCTAATATTCAATATGGTATCACAGATTAGAAGCTTGAAGAGTTCTGAGAGTTTACCTAATCCAACTTTTCTGTTTTACAGATGAAGAAACAGGCTAAGAAAGGTCAAGTGACTTGAATCTTTGCATATCATGCCTCTTTACTGTTCTTTTTTTCTCCATAATTGCATGGTCAGAGTCACTATAATCTCTGCCGCACTGTCAAGTAAGCAAGTCAAAATATTTTACTGATCAATCCTCTACTGACAATTCTGCAGCTGCAGTCCAAGACTGTGCTAGACCCTGGGAAAACAATGACCAAAAAACCCAATCTCCATCAACCAAGGAGTTTACATTCTTATCAAGGAGACCACATGTATATAAATAGATATAAAGCTAATGCCCTTAAGGGAAAAAAATAAGATTTCCAAAGATATTTGACCATGAGGAATCTAGATCATCAAATTATAATTATGCTGACAGTAGTAGAGAAAATTGTGTATCAAGTATATAAGTCAGAAGAAGCAGCATTCATCCAAGTTAACTCTCTACACAACTAAAAAAAGCCCATAGAATTTGAGCAATTAAATTACCATTATTTTCTTTTTTAGCCAATAAAATATGCAGTATGAATCAGCATAATAAATGAATAATGTGCATTCTGTATAATAAACAAATATTGTTCACGTCTGTCATGTGTTTCTGTTTTTATATTTGTTTTGGCTATTTTTTCACAAAAAAAATACATTTGAAAGTACATAAGTTTTCATCATTGTTGTGATTTTTATCCTGAATTTTCTTAAGATAATAAAAAGGGAGTTTGTCTAATCCAATTGTCTTGTTTTACAAAGGAAGAAATGGAGGTCCAGAGAAATTCAGTGATTTACCCAAGCTTACACAACTAACAACAGAGTCAGGATTTTTTAAATCCAATCCTCCACCCCACCCCTGCTACTCTAGGACATCTCTTCTCCAGTTACTGGATGTGGCTCTGCCCTCAGACTTCCACAGAATCTTGGCCAGAAGGAGTGTCACTTGACTTTCTCTGGACTTCAGTTCCTTTGCTTCTGAAACAAAGCACTAGTCCTGGAGTCAGGAAGCTGGTTTTGTTGTTTGGTTATTTTCAATTGTGTTCAACTCTTCACGATCCCATTTGAGGTTTTCTTGGCAAAGATACTGAAGGAACATTCCATTTCCTTCTCCAGCTAATTTTATGAATGAGGAAACTGAGGCAAATAAGGTTAAGTGACTTGCCCAGGGTCTGAGGCTAGATTTGAACTCAGGAATATGTCTTCCTGACTCTGTGCCACCTGACTGGCACTGTGCCACTCAGCTGGCTGGAGTTGGAAAAACCTGAGTTCAAATCCAACTTCATATACTTACTAGATATATGAACCTTGGCAACTCTCTTAGTCTCTGCCTCAGTTTCCTCATTTGTAAGATGGAGGTACTAATAACATCTCTCAAGATTATTGTGAAGATTTAATCAATGTCTTAAAGCATTACTTAGCACAGTACCTAACTTATAGTAGTCACTTAATAAATACTAACTTGTCTTCCCCAACTGATTCTAATGGATCGCTTTCAGTTCTTATGCTTTTTTTATGATATAAACTACTCAAAATAATCAGTTCTATTTCTTTTTAAAATACATTAGTTGATATACTAACTAAGGTATTACTAGATTAGAAGAATTTCATTCTTTTGTGACACTCAAATACCTGAGCAACTATTCCAATTTAAAGGTTTTAAGAATAATTTTCTATCTGAAACCAAACACATTTGCAGTGCTTCAAAGACTGCATTCATTATAGCATAGTGAATCCATTAAAGAAAAATTCCTTGTCAGCACATTTTCCTTTATACATCGAAAAAGGCAATGGCGAATAATAAATAATGGAAACCAGGCACTGCATCCAATAATAATAGTGATGATCAGGGGAATATTTGCTTCATTAACAGTAATCATCCACCCACAAAAATCTGTGGCTCGTATTTACTGTTCATATTTCTTTGCTCTCCACTAAGCAGTATTGCTTTCTTTCCCAGAGTTTGTGGTATAGGAAAGTATAGAGACACTATATCAAATATGACTCTAGCTCATGACATCCTATTATTAATAAAATGAATTAATCATATCACCTAATTATTACCTATTCATTTAGACTTGAATAAATTTTTAAGTTTTAAAAAACCAAATCCTTCAAGAATGAGGTCAAGTCCCATCTGTTTTATGAAGTCTGCAAAGATCCCAGACACCTTGATTTCTCTCTTCTCTCACATTCTATAGAATTTAGTGTCTGTACCATCCCATTGTACATATTGCTCCATAATGTTTCCATTTGTGTAAGTTATATCTATAGCCTATGCAGAGACTTTTAAGATGAAGGATATGTTGGATTTAAGTTATGTATTCCCCATAACTTCTGGCATGGAACTAGCCCTTAATAAATCCTTTTATTGACATGCTTTACTAGTAACACTATTCTTCTGCTCAATGTAAATTTAAAAAATCAGTCTACACTCTCCTGGAACTATTTTATTTACATTCTTAACTTTAAAAATTGAACTTACCCTACTGGATTCGATAAAGTCACTCAGACTGCAGACAAGAAAATTTGGAAAAAATGAGATGAGATGAGAAATGGTCATTACAATTTAATAATGATGAAGGGGGGGGAGAAAACAGATGTGCTAGAAAGGGAGGGATACATGGAGTTTAAAGAGGTAAACACATGGAAATTTCATCAAAGTTCTCAGGTTCTGGTTGGATAGACCACTGCAATGGCCACCTAATATATTTTTGCTGACTGAAGTCCTGAAATAAAAGTCAAAAATTAGCTTAGGTCAGGGTCAGGAATATGGTGAGGGCAAGACTATAGTCAACTTGCAGATAGTTTTTGTAGACACGCTAATCTCTATTTACTTATTGACTCAGAATGTGGCCTAGAGGACATTAAAATAAAACCCTGTTTTATGCCAAAATGTCTTTTGGAGGGGCGGGAGATAGCAACATACAGTGGAAACAACTTTGGCACTGATTCAGAGGACCTTCAAATTCCACTTTTGACACTAAATGGATTCACATAAGTCTTTGTGTGCCTTTGATCTTTGTGTGCCTCAGTTTACTCATCTGTAAAATATGAGAATTAGAATAGATAAATTACCTATAATCTCTTACATCTCCAAATCTGTGATTTGATGAGCTTGGCATTGCATAGGGATGGTTACCTTATCATAAATTGCCTGCTGATGCTTATAAATTGAAAGAAAGTATACATTCCATTTAATAAAGCTATAACTAGGGAAGGATATAGATCCACTTTCCACAGTGTGTTTACATGTGAATTAGTATGCTCTCCTCCAAAACTGATATGCTAGTTTTGGGTAATTGCTTTTGCCCATACCTTATTCCCTCCTTAGTCCTTTGAAAGTGTGTGGTGTAGCTACTCTTGTCTAACTCTTATTATTATAATGTCTGTCTTTTAGCATCTCCCTTCTCTTTTAATCCCCAAATGCAGGAGGGTTTACATGTTGATCCCTTTCCTGAAGTAATTGCATTTTTAGGCACTGTTATCTTACCTCCACTACTGGAACCTGGTCTCATCAAATAAATTTATTGCATGATCACTTACAGGTATTTTTGGATCTACCATTCAAATAGTTCACAAAAAGAACAGTTAAGTTGTACATAATAGATTTTCAGTTTCATGGCAATCATCTTTTTTATTATGCTATGTCATGGAAATGCTTGCTTTATTCCATAAATTGAAATAGGATACAGGGAGAAGACTCAGTTTCTTTCTCCATATCTCATTTAATTGAGGGTAGGAAAAGATGATTCTTAATGTATTTACACAAAGGAAAAATTCAGGGTTCTTTTCAGTCTTTTTCTTTCTATGGAGATCTTTAAAGAACACTCACCAATGCATCAAAGAAAGTCAAAGAATTCTATGGTGATAAAATAATGATCACAAATTTGAATTATGATTTTTTTCTTACTTGATATTACAACCATGCAGCAATTCACCTAGGATACTTCAGGTTAAGTATTAACTTATTCTTGCTCATTGAACAGTTTCCAAAAACAGCATCAAAAGCCACTGACCAGAACAATTTCATAAATTTGAGTCATTACTAACTTCCTAGCTATGTGATTGAGAACAAGTACCTTCACAGTTTTGAATTCCTAGTTTCTACATTTGAATGAAACAACAAATAAAACATCTCATCTTACCTTAAAACTGTAGAATTGATAAATAGATATGTAATATATATGTAAAATCCATACACACATGTGAGTAATGGCAATCATCTCTGGGTGGAGGAGGGAAGAAAAAATTCACATGACAACTTTATTATATAGTCAAAATGAATAACAAGTTATACATAATAGATTTGTAGTTTCATATGCAATCACCTTCTTATTATACTCTTTCATGGAAATGCTTGCTTTATTCCATAAATTAAAAATAAAATAAATTAAAAAAGAAAACTATGGCTTTGTGTCTCATGGTCAGTTCTGTCCACAAAATTAAAGACTAAGGAGAATTTGAACAAGAGGAGTAATGTCATGTATGACCCAGAGCATAAGAAATTTGAACTGACAATTCAAGATTATAGATGGGAGGGTCAGCAAGTAAAATAGAGTAGAGTAAAATAAAGTAGAATAGAGGAACCCTGAACTAATGGTCTCAAAGTCTGAAATGAGTACAAGGACAGAATGGAAAACAAGGTCCTCTGAATAAATCTAATCACTCACTCCTACTGCTCTACAATGAGTGAGCAGCAGTGGGAGAATCCTGCCAGAGAGAAGGCACCAAATGGTAATGTACTGACTGATAGGCATTCCAAATCTTCAGTTCTTCAAATTGTACTATAAGAGATCCTGAGTACTAAATTCTTGAGTTTTCATCTAAAAATTGTTAATTTCTCTACTGGAAATGTGAACTAGACAACATGTGAATACTGTGCTATATTGATCACACTCCCTTGACTATTCATAGAATATTGTATAAAGTAAAGAAACCAGTTTTGGACATTCCTATTGGGACCAATTTTGTTATGCCAAGGTCATTTGATTAAGGCTCACTTCAACATAATAAGTCAGGGAAGAGATGGAGCTTGCCAGAAGTGGAGACTTGAGAGCTAATTCTGACATAGAAAATTCACATTCATCCACATTCCCTAGGGGGTCATTTGGTAGAGAATTCCAGAATTGAAACTTGGGAGGTAAAAGTTCATGAGAACCATAGAGAATTTGACCCTTCTCCACTACTTCTTACCATTATCATCATAGCGAACTCATGTAACAGTTCCTCAGTCTCCCCATTTAAAATGATCATATTAGTCTTTTCAGAGGTTCAATGGAACATGGAAATGATATGCATAATACCTTACCTTACAATGTTCTTGTGAAGAAATTATTTTGTGAAAAATGAAACACTATTTGAATTGAAGCTATTTTTCTTTTTTTTGTTTTATTCTTTTTTCTTTTCTTTCATCCTTTTTATTCTCTTCTTTCCCTTCTTCTTTTCTCCTTTTCTTTCTATCTTCTTGTATTTTTGTACTGAGACTGGAATTTCATATTCAAAGAGAGCTCCTAATGCATATTCACATCTTTAAGTCTTAGGGAGTTTCTCAGGGCACAGAGAAATTAAGCAACTTGCCCAAGGCTACATAACCAATATAGCTCTGAGACAGGACTTGAACTCACATCACCCTTATTCTGAATTTACTTCTATAGAGTGCTGTGTTCCTTCTTCTGTTGCTGTTATTTTATTAGCTATTATCAATATCATTATCATTTTAGATACACAATATGAAAAAGACCAGAAAGTCACATTTGTTTCTATTAGCATATTCCAATAAAATTACACATTGTTAGGCAGGATCTTAGCGATCATGTTGTCCAACTCCCTTATTTAGCACAAATGAAACTGAAGTCTAGAAAGACAAGGTGACATGCTCAAAGTCCCACAGAGAGCAAAGTATAGAATTAGGCTTAAAAAAGTCAGTTCTGATTCTAGATCTGGAGGCTCTTTACACCGACTTCTGATTTAACTAAAATAGTATAATTTGTTATATCAGTTCAATTAAAGTGTTTAGTAATGGAAAGTAGGATACTGGCAAGAATCCTGGCATTGCATGTCACTTGTTCAATGTGTTAAATTTCAATGTTTCCTTGGTGAGAGCAGGTATCCTGTGGCATCATTTAGGAGGAGAAGATATAGGCAATGCAAATGGAGATAGAGATAGAAATTAAATGAATGAGACACACACACACACATATACATACATACATATACATACATACATATATATATATATATATATATATAACTAGGAATGATGTCTTTCACATTCATTCTAACCAAAGGCATATATAGAATGTATGCTTCATTTGCTGGAAGATTGTTAGCCCTGTAACAAATAGATTACAATAAAAAACATCAGGTAGAAAGATTACCAAGGAGATTATTATCCTATTCTATATATGAAGTAATGGGTATAAGGATTCTGTATGGAAATGTATAAAGTAGGGAGAAATCTAAGAAGTATTGGCACAGCTGAACCTCACCTCCAGTTGTGAAGGGTTGAGTGCAGGCCCTAAGCATTTGTTGGTTGTATGCATTCAACACTTCTCAATTAGAGGTTAGATTCCCCTCTGCCTCACCTGCCTCCCCCTCACCACACATTCCTGCTTGGAGCAGTGTTTGGGGGGAGAGTAGAAAATGATGAGTTGAGTCTTAGAGATGCTGAATTTGCCATGATCTTAGGACATTCCAGAAACTGGAAGTATAATAGAGGATTATGATACCCATGAGAGGAGATTTGAGCATCCTGCGTCTACATTCTGTAGTTTAAGTTATATGTGTGGATATATATCCATAGGATATTCATTTTCAGGAAGTGAAATCTATGGAATTTAAAGGGGAAATGGATAGGTGGGTAATGTGTTTTGTTATGTTTGATTTTTGTGGTCTAAAGCACTAAAATCAATGTCTCAATTTTCCATTGCTTTTTGTAGTCAGTAATGCAACCCAAATAATAAAAAACAAAGATAACAAAAGTCTGGAACAAAATGATGAAAGAAAGAAAGTTTTTAAACTTATGAGTAACAGTTTCCCCCAGGAATTTGAGAAAGGTAAAGAAGGAACTCTGGCAAATGCTGATTTGAAGTTCCAAAAACTGTTGTCCAGGCTCCATAGGGAATCAAAGGAGACTAAAGCCATGGGCAAAGAGTCATGATGATGGCAGGGGTTGAAAAAACTTTAGAGTACAGATTCAGAAGCTTAGGGTACATTCAGAAATATAGTATCTAGGCAAATAGCAGTTTCTTAGAGAGTTATTGAAAGGACCATAAGAGATTGGAATTTTTATCAGAAAGAGGAAACATAAAAAGAAGTTTAGAGACTGGTTTAGACCTTTCCAGTATTTTTGCACATTATTCCCCTTCATATGCACTAAAGTATATGCAATCTGTCCTTCTTAATGTTTCTCATTCCCATTTATTTGCCCTTGCACTAGTTTTGCCATGCACACCTGAAATTTATTTTCTTCTCACCTCCTCTTCTTAGAATCCCTACTTTCTTTCAAAGCTCAGCTTAAGCCACACTTCTAAAAGAATGATGAACTGATAAAACATTTGTTAGTGTTTACTGTGTTTCAGTCATTTTCCTGAGCATTAAGGATGCAAATATTAAAAAAGCAAAAGTGTCTACCCTCAAGGCATTTACTTTCTAATAGGGAACTATAATACTTAAAAGCAAGGTAGAAGTATTTAAGGGTATGAAAACCTAGGCAAGGTTCAAGACCTCCAGGAACCAAAGTTAAGGTCTGGGTCCAGGAAAGATTAGATAAAAGCTCACCAATGATTAGACAAAAGCTCAAGATGGTCTAAGTAACAGAGCTAGAGGTTACTGGAAAAAAAGAGGTCTAGAATATTAAAGAAAATGTATGGAATCTTTATAGATCCCCTTCTTTCAGCTGATAGTATCTCCCCCCAAAGGATTTTGTATCGACCTACATGTATATGATTTCTCTCCCCTGACGAAACTATAAACTTCTAGATGGCAGAAATGATTTTACTTTAGCTTTTGTAGGGACCAGGCCTGTTATAGAATAAGTGCTTAATACTTGCTTTGTGACTAATTTTTTCCATTGAAGATTTTCCAATTCCATTGGAAATAAAGTAACAGATAGTTGGTATGCTTTTGTCATGCCTTGCAGACAAATCTCATCTAGATGTTGGCTAATAGTTTCACATGAAGTAAAAATTTCAATGTTGTTCTACCTAAGCCATTCATAATTACATTCTTTATGCAGTTTATTTATTGTTGGCCATTTGAATAATACTTTGCTGGGTATTATACAATTTACAAAGTAATAAGCCCAATCTGATTTCCAAAGGTCTATGATTTAACTGGGAATATTTTAACAGGTAAAAATCAAAGTACTGCTTAAAGACATATACTAGAATACATGGAACTTTAAGAAAGAAGATTACTCTGGGCTATAATCATCATTCACTGTATCTTGACAGAAGCAGGACTAGTGGAGGACTGATTGAAGTATAGGTTTAAGGGCGGATAGAGAGAAATATTATAGAGAGTGGTAAAAGCATAAAGAGGTCAAATAAACATAGCTTATGTGGAATAAGGAGGATGGTTTATCTATTCAGAATATAGACAATGTTGGAAAAAGGATCTTTTTCTATGGAATCATAGAATACTAGGACTTCAGACTTGATGCAGTCCAAAAATTTTACCCCTTATATGAATTCATTCTAAAATTCAAATCAACCATCATTTATTAAGCCCCTACTCTATAATAGAAAGATGCTAAGCTTGGGGGGATAAAAAAAATAAATAGACACTGGACTCAAGAAGTTTACAATTTAATCCAATAGTAAAATTTTCATAGAACTTAAAGATTTAAAGAACATTTTGCATATTCATTTCATTTGATCCTCACAAAAGTTCTGTGGAGTTTATTATCCTCATTTTATGTTTGAAGCAACTGAGGCATAAAGAAGCTGAGTGGTTATTCAGCCTTTACTTGATGATATCCAGTGACAAAGAACTTATAAATTCAAAAAAGAAGATCATTCTATTTTTCACAGCTTTAATAGAAAATTCCTCACAAAAATTCCTCCTTATAATGTCTATAAATTGATTCTAGTCTTGTTCTCTGGACATGTAGAGTTTAAATCTAATTCTGTTATCAGTTCTTCAAATATTTCAAAACAATTATTATTTATACCCTAAACTTATTTTTTCCAAGACCAATTATCCTGAGGTACTTCAAGCATTTTAATAGCATTGCTTCCAGATCTATCATTAGATACCAATCCTTCTCCTTTAAACACAATCCAACTTAATTTTTTTTCATTTCATCTGATAACATACTCCATTGTTATCTTTATAAGGTTAAAATGACTTGATCAAGGACCTTGGTATTTCAAGTAAACCTTCTGTAGTGAGCATATACACAATGGACTGCTGTAGATGATATGTGATCTGCATAAGTTACTTAACTACTCTGGACCTCAATTCCTTATATGTAAAATTAGTAAATGAATTAGTTCTAAATTTTATAATTGACAATAAGAATAGGTAATGGACCTGTAATTTCAATGGTATAAGAGATTCTCAGGGGAGAATTTATTATGAATATAGATCAGGAGACTTTTAATATTAGCTACCTAGATGACAGCATGAAGTGACATAGCTTGAATATGTTACAGTAGGATTTGAATCCTAGTGATCCTCCTTTGAGACTAGATCTCTATTCATTATAAAATGCTGTATCTCAAGATTCCATGAACTAAATACAATTGTCCAGTTCTGACCCAAATCAAGTAGAGTTGTTCTATATGCTAAATTATGATTAGTGGGACAACAAATATGGATTTGCAACTAAAATTTTGATTCTTTCATATAAACTTTTGTTAAGCTAGGACTCTCCCAACGTGAAGAATTTCAGTTGTTTTTTAATAATTTAAGCACAGGGTTGTTCTATTAAATGTCACATTATTAATTTTGGTTCACTTTTCTAGTCCATCAAATTATTTTTTAAAATTTGATTACATCATGTGTCTGCATGACTTACTCAAGCTGTGTAACTTTCACGTCATATAACCCTCTTTACCTCAGCTTCCTCATCTGTAAAATGAGCTGGAGAAGGAAATGGCAAACCACTCCATTTCTTACTAAGAAAAGACAAAAATGGGGACTCAGAGAGTTGTACACAATTAAGACTAAATAACATGTGATTCAATGTGTTAGATATGTCTCCTGAACTTTTACAATTCAGAGTTATAGTCCTGTAAAATGTCATTGGATGGCTCTTTTCTTGCTGAAGTTAATGTTGATCCCTTATTAATTGCTCTTAATTCATGTTTCAATTCACATTCTCTACATTATATATAACATTATCCTGACACTGTCAAATATATTCCTGAAATTCAAATCCTTTATGATTATAGCATTCCTTTAATCTATCAGGAACTCTATTGAAGATGATTCAAATGAAGTCAGTTGATAATAAGACTTTAAAATACGGGCTGAGTTAATTTGCATTTTATTTAATAGGCAGTAGATAGGCATTTATACTTTTTTTCCCCAGGGGAAAAGTGTCATAAAGATATATATGTTTTTAAAAATTAGATTGACATTGTTGGAAGGATTGTGGGAAATCTGTGGGAAATTCTAGATGGCAGAAATGATTTTTACCTTGGCTTTTGTAGGGACCAGGACTGTTATTGAATAAGTGCTTAATGCTTGCTTTGTGACTAATTTTTCTATTGAATATTTTCCAATTCCATTGGAAATAAAGTAACAGATAAACAGTATGACCTTTCTGGAGAGCAATTTGGAACTACACCCAAAGGACAACAAAAATGTGCATACCCTTTGATCCAGCAATACCACTACTGGGCCTATACCCTGAAGAGATGATGAAAAAGGGTAAAAACATCACTTGTATAAAACTATTCATAGCAGCCCTGTTTGTGGTGAAAAAGAATTGGAAATCAAGTAAATGTCTTTCATTTGGGGAATGGCTTAGTAAACTATGGTATATGTATGTCATGGAACACTATTGTTCTATTAGAAACCAGGAGGGATGGGGAATTCAGGGAAGCATGGAGGGATTTGCATGAACTGATGCTGAGTGAGATGAGCAGAACCAGCTCAGAAACAGCAGAACCAAAACACTGTACACCCTAACAGCAATGATCAACCTTGATGGACTTGCTCATTCCATCAGTGCAACAATCAGGAACAATTTGGGGCTGTCTGCAATGGAGAATACCATCTGTATCCAGAGAAAGAACCGTGGAGTTTGAACAAAGACCAAGGACTATTACCTTCAATTTAGGGGAAAAAAACTGATATCTTGACTTATCTTCTCTGATCTTGTTATCTCTTATATTTTATGTTTCTTCCTTAAGGATATAATTTCTCTCTCATCACATTCAATTTGGATCCATGTATAACATGGAAACAATGTAAAGACTGGCAAATTGCCTTTTGTGGGGGTGGGGGGGAGGGAAGTAAGATTAGGGGAAAAATTATAAATCTCAAAATAAATAAAATCGTTTTTAAAAAATTAGACTGAGGGGCAGCTAGGTGGCATAATGGATAAAGCACCAGCCCTGGAGTCAGGAGTACCTGGGTTCAAATCCGGTCTCAGACACTTAATAATTACCTAGCTGCATGGCCTTGGGCAAGCCACTTAACCCCATTTGCCTTGCAAAAACCTAAAAAAAAATTAGACTGAAGGGGCGGCTAGGTGGCACAGTGGATAAAGCACCAGCCCTGGAGTCAGGAGTACCTGGGTTCAAATCTGGTCTCAAACATTTAGTAATTGCCTACCTGTGTGGCCTTGGGCAAGCCACTCAATCCCATATGCCTTGCAAAAACCTAAAAAAAAAAAAAATTAGACTGAACACATAAGAGATAACTAATACAGTGTCTACATGGTCTACTGTTATCTTTATAAGGTAAAAATAACTTGATCAAGGGTCTTGGCACTTTTAGTAAACCTGTGATGAGCATGAGAAAATTGTTCTGGTATGGATGAATTGTGATCTGCAACATAGGATGGAATATCACATGAGTTTAATTATCATCCTTATCTGATGACACTTATATCTGTATATCTAATTTTAGTCTCTCCTTTTTCCAGGCCTGCATCATCATCAGCTGCCTTTTGGACATTTCAAATTGGATTTCAAACTCAGGATTTCCAAAGCAAAACTCATTATCTTTTCTTTCAAAAACCACTTCTTTCTAACTTTCCAACTTTCCTATTTCTGTTGAGTGCAACATCATTCTTCCAGTCATTCAGGTTCCCAATGTTATATTTATCTCAATTTCCTCTCTCCTCCTCATCCTCTTTAGCCAATCAATTGTCGTCTCATTGGCACTACCTTCACAACATTTCTTACATTTTCTTCTCCTCTCCACTTACCTACAGTAAATTTAGTCCAGTTTCTCATCACTTCTCAGCTGGATTATTGCATTAGTCTTCTAACTAATCTTCCATCTTCAGTTTCTCTCCTCTACTATACATTCTATGAATAGCTGTCAAATTGTTATTCCTTAAGCCCCATTTCACTCTCTTACTCAAAAAAGTTCCAGTGGTTTCTTATTACTTATAGGATAAAATGCAAACTCTCCCATGTGGTATTTAGCATTCACAATACTTCTAGCCTACCTTTCCATATTGATTTGAAAAGACTCACCCTCTACATTCCATTTAATCTACCCTGCCTGTTGTTCCTCACAAAGGACATTCCATTTGCCATTTCTGGACCTTTGGACAGGCTGTCTCTCATGTCTGGAATTCACAGCATTTTCCTCTCCTTTTCAAATTTCATGCCTCCAAAGCTCATCTCAAATGCAACCTTTTACTGAAGAGTCTTCCTGATCTAAAAAAAAACTTGTGCCACAATAATCTAAATGTTCTTTTTTTTTGTTTGTTTCATATATTTAGCACTTGCTTAAATGTGGATACTTAACCTCAGGTAGAATATAATCTCCTTGAGGGCAATTACAAAAGTAATCTAGTATGCGTCTCCCCCTATTTATTTTTGTAATTGCTTTTTTTTTGTCTAAGATATCTTTTATTTAAGTGGGAATAAAATAAACTTAACCCATGGGTTAGCATTCTATTAAATCTAGCAGGATTAAAAAATAAAATTTGGCTTTTTAAAGAATTCATAGTCCTTGGTTTTTGATTCCTTTTTTGTTTTGTTTTGTTTTTGTGATTAGTGACGTAGTGGCAATGAATCTCCAAATCAGACCTCTAAAATTGCTAGAGTCCCTGTTTTAAAATGTCACCAAACTATAAATATATATATATATATATATATACATACATATATATATAGAAGATAAAAGGGGTGTGAATGACCTTAGGGTTACAGACAACATTTAAGTTCATTTAAATCAATGACTCCTGTTTATTTTACTTAAGAGACTATGGGCTAGATCAGATTTCAACACATCACACACCTGCACCTTCTAGGTTTGTTTACTTTCCACTCTATGACTGCATTCAATAAACAATGCCCCAAGTGAATAATAACACATTTTGAAGCTGGAGAAGAATAGAGATGGGAAATTTACCATTTATTTTTGTTGACTACAATAACATCTGATTTTGAGGTATTTTCAGAGGTGAAAATTTGTATAGCACTATAAGTGAAATAAATATTTTGAAGAGTCATCTTTTATAACTCTTCTTAAGAAATCACTATGATATTAACAAACGCAAGTAAACTCAAATTTTAAAAAGGTTATTGACATGCATGCTATTTTGTTCTCCCTACTCACACACTACATTGGGAGGGGGCCACTTTTTTCCATATTTGGTTTGGGGATTTAGTCTTTTGAGTCCATTTTTATCTGTGAGTTCACATGACAGAAATGCCCCATTCTGTTAATGCCAACATGCACTTGTGCAGATGTGAAGTATACATTCTTCCTTTTGTATTCATTAATACTACCATAAATTTCTTTTTTAAAATTTTTAAAATTGATTTCCATCCATATGCACATGTTTATTTTTAAATTTCAAAATTTCCTTCCACCCTCCCTTCCTACCCCCTCCCCTCAGCAGTGAACAGTCAGGTTAGCATTGTACACCCATATTTTGATAAACATGTTTACATATTAGTTATTTTTGATATGAAGAATTAGGATTAAGGGAAAGAGATACTTAAGAGATAATTTTTATAAAGTGTTCATCAGATTCTGAAGGGTTGTTGTATTTTTTTTAGTTTTTCTTCCTCTGAATGGGTATAACATAGTCCATAGCCCATCTAATACAGTTGTCCTAGCTTTCTGAACTGCTGAGAGGAGCTGCTTCCATCAAGGTTGTTCATCTCTCAATGTTATTGTTGATGTGTACATTGTTCTCTTAGTTCTATTCCCTTCACTCAGCATCAGATCCTGTAAGTCATTCCATGCTTCTCTAGAGTCCAACCATTTATAGTTTCTTATAAAACAATAGTACTCCATAGTATTCATTACCATAACTTGTTTAGCCATTCCCCAATTGATGGGCACCCCCTCAGTTTCCAATTCTTTGACACTACAAAAAGAGCTTCTATGAATATTTTGGAACATGTAGGACTTTTCCCTTTTTTTATAATTTCTTCTAGATATAGACCTAGAATTGAAATTATTGGGTCAAAGAGTATGAGCAGTTTTATTGCTCTTTGGGCAAAGTTCCATATTTCTCTCTAAAATGGTTGGATCATTTCACAACTCTACAGGCAATGCATTAATGTCCCAAACCTCCTATAACCTCTCCAGCATTAATCATTTTCCCCTTTTACTCACCTTAGCCAATCTGATAAATGTGAGGGAATACATCATTGTTGTTTAAATTTGCATTTCTCTAATCAATAATGATTTGGAGCATTTTTCCATATTATTATATATAGCTTTGATTTCATTATTTGAAAACTGTCTTCATATCCTTTGACCATTTATCAATTGGGGAGTGACTTGTGACCTTAAAATTTTGATGCAATTCTCTATATATTTTAGAAATGAGACCTTTATCAGAGCTCCTAGTTGTGAAGACTGTTTCCCAGATTTCTACTTTCCTTCTAATTTTGGCAGCATTGATTTTATTAGTGCAAAACTATTTAATTTAATATAGTCAAAAGCATTCCTTTTTCAGTTTACAATGTGCTCCAATTCTTGTTTAGTCATAAATTTATCCCCTTTCCATAGACCTGATAGATAAGAGTATTTCTTGAGCTATTAATTTATCTATGGTGTCACCCTTTATGTCTAAATTCTGCTCCCATTTTGACATTTTGATATAAGGTGTGATATAAGGTAGTTTTTGCCATACTATTTTCCAGTTTTCCCAACAATTTTTGTCATATATTGAGTTCTTATCCCAGAAGCTGATGTCTTCGGGTTTGTCAAATAGTAGATTGCTGTAGTCATTTACTGTAGTTTCTTTAGAACCTATCCTAATCCACTGATCCATTACTCTATTTCTTCACCAGGGACAGGCAGTTTTGATGACTGCTACTTTCTAGTATAGTTTTAGATCTGGTAGAGTTGGGCCATCTCCCTTTACATTTTTTCCATCAGTTCCTTTGCTATTCTTGCCCTTTTGTTTCTTCAAATGAATTTTGCTCTATTTTTTTCTAGCTCAGTAAAGTAGTTATTTGGCAGTTTAATTGGTATGGCACTGAATAAGCAATTTAATTTGGATAGAATTGTCATTTTTATTATATTAGCTTGACCTAACCATGAGCATTTGACATTTTTCCAATTATTTAGATCTCACTTTAATTGGGTGACTTTATAATTGTGTTCCTAAAGTTTCCAGGTTTGTCTAGAGAGGTAGATTCCCAAGTATATTATATTGTCTGCAGTTTCTTTAAATGTGATTTCTCTTTCTATCTCTTGGGTTATGTTGTTCATATATATAGAAATGCTGATGATTTATGTGGGTTTATTTTATATCCTACTACTTTGCTGAATTTGTTGATCGTTTCAAGGAGTTTTTTTTAGATGATTTTCTTGGGTTCTCTAAGTATAAAATCATATCATCTTCAAAGAGTGAAAGTTTTGCTTACTCAGTGCCAATTCTGATTCCTTCTATTCTCTTATTACTACGGCCTACCATAAAATTCTTTTTTTTTTTTCAAGTTTTTTTGTTGCAAGGCAAACGGGGCTAAGTGGCTTGCACAAGGCCACACAGCTAGGTAATTATTAAGTGTCTGAGGTCGGATTTGAACCAGGTACTCCTGACTTCAGGGCTGGTGCTTTATCCACTATGCCACCTAGCCACCCCATATAAATTTCTTTAATAGAACTCAAAAGTAGTTTGATCAATGGAAAACATGCCTAGGTAGTTCCAGCCTCTATTGTTGATCTATAGATTATTGATATTTTTTTTCTTTCAGACTACTAAAAGCTGATTTTCAATGCAATTCAACAGATAGTTAATCCAGAATATACTATATGGAGGACATATGGATCCAAAAACAAAAACAGTCCTAGCCCTCTAGCCCTCAGGGTTACATTCTTTATAAGGATACAACATTTAAACAGGTAAATAAATACAAAGAAAATCATCTAAAAAACTCCTTGAAATGATCAACAAATTCAGTAAAGTAGTAGAATATAAAATATAAAATCTCCCTCCCAAGACAATATATTTTTAGGGATTCCACAAGTCATACTAAGGGAGAAGAGAGGATTGAGATGGAATGTCAATATGTACAATAACTATTAGGCTATTTTGATTGGATTGGAGACTGAGAAATGGAATCATACTGTGATGATTCATTTTATGATAGAGATAATGGCCAACAAGATCAGTTACCAAAAAAAAAATCTGTCTTCAAATTAGATGCCTAGGTCGTTTGGGAGGCACTGAAGTGATTCAATAGTAAAGCAGAATGACTCTTTTAATTGAAAAGTAAGTGCTATATTGTTCATTTAGACCATTGCCATAAATCCAGATTAGATTTGCTCCATAGGTAGAAAAGTGGTTAGAATGTTGAGGCTAGAATCAAAAAAAAATCTCAGTTCAAATTGTCACAAGCACTTACTAGTCATGGGAAAGTGACTTAAGGTCTGCCAGTCTGTTTTCCTCAATTGTAAAATGGAAATAATCTAGCCCCACCACCACCCCAGGGTTTTTGTGGGGATCTAATGAAATAATATTTACAAAGTATTTAGCATAGTATTAGCACCTAGTAGGCATTTGATGAAAGCTTGTTTCTTTCCTTCCCTGACTCAAAAGAAATGGGGAAGGTTGGATTATAAACCCTTTTAAAATGTATCCCTTTTTATCCTCCACAATGTCCAAAGGTTCCTGGAGAGAGAGAGAGAGAGAGAGAGAGAGAGAGAGAGAGAGAGAGAGAGAGAGAGAGAGAGACTGAGACAGAGAGAAACATAGAGTGTGAAAGAAGATCTAGATGGCAAAAATTTAAGATGAGATCTCTTGAAAAACTATCGACATAAATCCCTTAGGCATAAAGGTAAGCCCATATGCTGTGTATTTCTGAAACTCTGGGTAAATGTCAAATAACTAGCCAGTGAAGGTTTCAGGAATGCAGCAATGAAAGGGAAAAAAAGCACACAGAAGAGTTTTAAATTGACATCAAAATCTAAATGTGCATGCTATAATAGAAGAGAATTAGCAAAGTATTTTGGATCTTGAAATTTATAGCAGGCAACCCAACAAGAGGGGAAAAAAGCTCAAAACTATAGGAAGTTGATTTTAAAGGGTTTCTCCAACCTTAGTCCACTAGTCTGACTGGATTTGTGACAAGAAGACAGGGGATAACATAGTAGTATGGGGGTATGGAGAGGTTATAATAACACTCACTTAAAGGTATGCTAGGCTTTCTATACAGCAAGATCTTATGCTTATCAACAAACTTCAGATACAGGGACCACTCATCTATCATGTAAATGTTATTTCCTCTGAAGCACATGTGGATGCAACACTATCCAATAGTCTTTATTAGTTGAAGGAAAGAGTGACTGCAAAAACAGGAAAGCAGGTTAATGCTGCATCATGAATCAAATCAGAAGGGAGAAAAACATGGTGTAAAGTTTGCATTAGATTGTTGCAAATGTCATTTCATCATGGTTTGGGGCCCCAAGATTAACCAGTTTCTACTGGCTTCTCTTGCTCCCTGGGGTCAAATTCTAATTTCTAGGGTTTGTTTTTTTTTTTTTAAAAAAAAAAGGATGCTTGATCACAATGACTTTATATCACCTGAACCTCATTTTGGCCACTATTCAAGAATACCCTTCTTGAAGAGCATCTAGAAATACCTTCTTTTATCCTGGCATGAAAATTTGGTCAATTTTTCAAAACTGAAAAGCATTATAAAGCATTATAGATTTATGAGCCGATACTATTACCAATCAACCAAGACATGGCTAAAAGTTTATATGTGCTGGATATTGGGAATACAAAATGTAAAAGTGTTCAAAAAAAAGTGTTAAAAGTTCTACCTTAAAAAAGTTTACTTTATCCAACTTCTAGGTATCATTAATGGTGTTATGGTTTGTTAACAAAAAGATTCCAGCAGTTTGCAAAGGAATATGACTGAAGAAAGACAGTTTTATAAGAAACTAGAGAGGCATGGCATATTTTTTCAAATTCAAAATACCGAGCAAAGGCAGATCAGGGGTTTTAATCTTGACTCTGTTACAATTTAGAATTCCTGAGCTTAAATAATAGACCAGTCTTAGTTAGACAAGTGCCAAGGATTACAGGTGGTAGAGGTGGAAATGAGGGAAGTTGATGTATAGTGATGGAAAAAGAAAAGAAGAAGAAGAAGAAGAAGAAAGAGCAAGATGATGATGAAGAAAAGAAAAAGAAAGAAAGAAAAGAATATTAATGAAATATTAAAGTATAAAGAGATTAAAATATAAAGAAATTCAAATGAAGACACAGAAAAATTGAGCAGGGGAAAGGGCAGAACAGATTGCTTAAAGTGTGGCCAACTGGCCCAAGTTGAAAATGAACCAAGTCAAATCAACCAGATCCCATGCTGATCATCAGGGAAAGAAGAAAGGAAGGAAAGAAGGAGTGGAGGAATGGAGGGAGGGAGGAAGGGAGGAGGGAGGAAGGGAGGGAGGAAGGAAGGAAGGAAGGAAGGAAGGAAGGAAGGAAGGAAGGAAGGAAGGAAGGAAGGAAGGAAGGAAGGAAGGAAGGAAGGGGAGGAAGGAAGGAAGGGAGGAAGGGAGGAAGGGAGGGAGGGAGGGAGGAAGGGAGGAAGGGAGGAAGGGAGGGAGGAAGGGAGGAAGGGAGGAAGGGAGGGAGGGAGGGGGAAAATGAGAGGAGAGAAATATGGGAAGAAGAGAAGAAGGGAGGAAGGAAAGAAAGTATATTTAAGGAAAATACATTTGCCATGTCTCAAAATGTCTTCATTCTGCACCTTTAGTCCATCATCTCCTAGCCAAAAGAAAGGAGGCATTAGTGGTCATATTTCTTGGGATCTGAAGTCTTTAAAAGTTGTTTTTTACATCATCATCTAAAATGTCCTGGATTTTAATAGGAAACTGAGGAACTGAGGAACCCTTCTTTCATCTCAGCTCATGCAAATCTTCCAATGTTTCTCTAAACATGCAATATTTGTCTCTTCTGATATATACCAGTATAATCTTTGGGGACATGCCTTCATAATGAGAACTATAGAATGTAGAGTTAGAAGGAATCTCAGAGGCTTCTAATCCACCTCCTTTTTTAATAAATAAGTAAAGTAAGACTCTCAACATAAAATATCTTGCCCAAGAATATACAGTTGAAAAATGTTTTGTAAATCTTTGTGTTCCCAACACTCAGCACAGTTCCTAGCACATAATAAGTATTTAATAAATATTTATTCATTGATTAATCATTGATGTTTATTTATGAATAATTCATCGGAAATACTTGAGGATTCTTGGGGGGAAATTGTTTTTAGTACTTTCTATATTCATTCTACCCTTCTCTCATTTGCTCAGGTAGATTGTACCAAACATATATTGATTATATTGATAAATGTTAAAATTATTTCTCAAAAACTACACAGTGCACATTTAAATTTAACTTTCATTATTAATATTTTCTCCATCACTTTCTTAGATGTAGAGTTGAGATCATCTATTAGCCTATTTATAGCATTTGATGATTTCTGAAGTGTAAATACTCCTTTGAAATTTCAACATCTGACTCTTGAGCTGACTACAGAACACTCCCAAATTTTTTTAAGCAGTCTAGTTTTTTTTTTACTAATTTAGAATAATTTCAAGGAGAAAGAGGGTGGTTTTGGTAGTTCCATGTTCTGTGTCTGGCAGAGTGCTGGGCATTGCTATTAACCTTGAAATTCATGGTCAATAATATGACAAGTGCCAGATAAAGAATCCCAATTCCAAAGTATCTGCCCTATATACTTCGGAAGGGTAAGGCAATTTCACTGTTAAAGATGTGTTATTTTGTATTTTGGCATTAAGGGTACCTCAGTTCTCTATTAAAATCCAAATATCCCCAGGAGAGGTAATAGATTAAATCATTATCTGCTATTAATACCTCAGCAGGATTTAACAATCAGATAAATATCTGTCCCTCTAAAACAAAGAAGGACCCTGAGGTAATGAGACATAGATCAATTAAATTTGGATTCGGGAGGTGCTTAGCAAACTATCTAGAAAATGGGGTTCTTTCAGGGGAAAAAAATTGGAAAACCATAAGGAAAAAAAAATGTGAAAATCACTCCAATTCAACAAATGCTTATTAAGTACCTACAATTTTCAAAATACTGGGTTAGGTGCTGGGTCTATATAAGAGGACCTGTGCTTATCTGTTTGTTTCAGATAGTGAACAATCCACACCTTCCCACTTGAATGAGATTTCTGAGGCTTCAGATGCCTAATCTCCTACTTCTACTTTGTGCTTCTTAAGGCAGTCTAATTAGATCTATGCTCCTAGGGGATTTATCAACATATTGGTGCCAGAACTAATGTGGACACTGATGGACTTTATTTTTAAAGGAACTTAAATCTCCCTAGTTCAATGAATGCATCGATCTTAACCTCCCCAGCAGGTAGGGATTACAGTGGAACCCTTTGGTAGTCTGTGAAGTTTGTCACCCCCTTCTCAGAATCTGTAAATGCACAAACCAAAATGCATAATATCACAAAGTAAACTTATATTATACATTTATCAAAAAATTTTTAATAATTTCCAGATCCCAAGTTAAGATAACAATTTAGATACAGATACCCTTGGCTTGATTGTATCGGTGGAGCAACAGGATATCCATTTCTTAATATTTGCTCTCTTCTACCCAGCCCACCTCCTTTTCCTGAACTATATTTCTTTTAATAGATTTTTATGTCATACCCAGTTTCTTTATGCTGTGCACTCCAATACTCTATCCTGGACTCTCTTCTTTTTTTATTTTCTTTTTGCACTGTCATTAGCTCCCATTGATTTGATTATCATAATTATACAGGTGATTCACTGATCTATGGATGTAGCCCTGATATCTCTCCTGAGCAGTTAGTAAACTGACTGAATAACTTGGAGACATGTTATACTCAATATGTCCCCACAAAACTCATTTTTTTCTCTTCTATATGCACTCCTCTTTCAAACATCTGTATTTCCGTCAAGAGTATTACCGTTCTTTTTGTTCTCTTGCATTCTTAACCTTCAAGTTATCCTCAATTCTTCACTCTCCTTCACATATCTGATCACCAAAGCTTGCTGTTTGTACCTCATTATCTTTCCCATCAATTCTTTTTTCTTTACTCATACTTCCACCTCTTCAGTTCCAGCCCTCATCACTTTCTCTTGGACTATTTGCAAGAATCTCCTAAGTAGTCTCCCTGCCTCAACCCTCTCCTTCAGGAAGACAGAGTTGTTTTTCTTAAGCACAGGTGCAAGCATTGTGAGCAAGGGGAGTAAATTGTGAGCAAATTCAATAAATTTCATTGGCTCCCTATTTCTTCTAGGATAAAATTCAATTTAGCTTTTAAAGCCCTTTATAATATCTCTTTATAATTCATTTTATGGCTCTTTCCCTCTCAATCTCTCTGATCCCTTCAAATTATTCTTCTCTTTGTTCTTCACACATGGTATTCTCTTTTCCATTTCTATGACTTTGTACTAGCCATCTGCCATACACACATACAATGTACTTATTCCCTGCTCAGACTCTCCTAGAATCCCTGCTTTCTATCAAGGACTACTTTCTATAAGGTTTTCTTGAACTCCTACCTGCTGATACTTTCTCTCTTTGGCTATTCTGTATTGAATGTGTATTTTTCTCCTTATACATATATGTACAGTTTTTAAAATCATTATAATATTAACTCCTTTAGGAAATGGATTTTTTTCTTTTTTCCTTTTTATTTTTGGGGCTTTGAAACCCATAACATGTGGTAGGTACTTAGTAAGTATTGACTGTCTGAGTGAGTGATAATATAGTTAATGGATAATATGTTCAGCAAAAGTCTTTGCTACTGTCCTAGAGGAGATTCAACTCCAAGTTAAAGTTGAAAAGAGCTTTCCAGATGGTGAAGTTCTCCTGCTGTTCCTGTTTGCAATAGCATTGTATTGATTACATTAAGCCCCAGAAGCCTGCAAAGCCTACTGAATGTGAAGGAGACAAACTCTAAAGAAATTAACCTATGTACATAGGAAAAGTTAAGCATATAAAAATTGTTTATTCAGGCTGTGATAAGTAGGTGGATAAAAAAGACTATCTTCTATCTAACCCCCCTCTCATAGACAAAATATTTATAAACATGATAGAGATGACATTTATTGTATAATCTATATATGTTTAAAATATCATACATAAATTATGTGAACAGAGATTCACTCTTTTAGAAAACACTTATGCATTGTGTATGATGTATTTGTGTGTATGTGTCTGTATTGAAATAGTTTATAAAACTCATCCTTTTATTTTTGTATATCTGTATCTATTTGTACATGTGTGCACATATATGTATGCCTGTATGCTACACATATATGTGTTTTAGGACAGCTAGGTGGCTTTGTAGATAGAGCACTGGACCTGGAGTCAAGAAGACCTGAGTTCAAATCCCTCCTCAGACACTTACTGGCTTTGTGACTATGGAAATGTCATTTAACTTCTGCCTGCCTTAATTTACTAGAAAAGGAATTGGAAAATCACTTCCTTATCTTTGCCAAGAAAACCACATGGACAGTATTGACAGGCTTTGGTTTGCAGAGTCACAGAGTCAGACACGATTGAAAAACAAATATACATATGTGTATAGAGACCATAATTTTGGCCTAGAATTATAGAAAAGTGATTTAGATTACTTTTAAAATGCAAGAACTTTTAAATAATTCCAAACTCCTTCTTGAATCAAAGACCCATCTATTAAA
This sequence comes from Macrotis lagotis, assembly GCF_037893015.1. NCBI lineage: Eukaryota > Metazoa > Chordata > Mammalia > Peramelemorphia > Peramelidae > Macrotis > Macrotis lagotis. Next base: position 405,837,723 of record NC_133666.1, read on the forward strand.
AACCAGTTTTATTCTGGTAAAGTTATTTGGTTTCATGGAACTTCAAAGAACTGAAATTGAGATTATCCAAAAAGTCATCGAGGAGCCATGGTGGATATGAGCAGGGTACAATATAGTATAAACTAGGAATTAAAAAAAAGAAGTGGTATAAAAGTGTCATCATAGGAATACATGATTGAAAAGGAAATTAGAATGGTCATGGGGTAGTGATGTATAATAAACTGACTGCCTATGTCTTACCTATATCCTTGCAATATCAAAAAGATACCAAAGAGTCATCACAGTACACAGCATTGGGCATTGGACTTTTGCGTCAAGAAATTAATTCATATTCTGCCAATAAAGTTGTTGTGAAGTTCAAAAGAGATGTCTGCAAAGTATTTTGTGATTTTTAAATGATATGTCAGTTATTATTATAGTCAATTCTGGACCAGATTTGTTGTTTATATGCATTGTTTGGCCAAGCTATACATACTAAAATAACAGTTCTAGGGACTATCCACCAATCTGCCTGCCAATCTATACAAAAGGCAAACTCCATCTATTTATTTTTTCCTATGTAGACATCTGGCCAAATTTTCAACTGTTTATGGATTTTCTTTAGTGCAGTGTTCTGGGAAGTGATACTATTGGCATAATGTCATTCACAAACAGGTTCATTCATCAGGATAACTTCTAAATTTATAGGGAATTCCTTTTGCATTTATACTCTTTACTGGACAACCTCCAAAACAATGACAATTACCTCCTGCACACATGTATCTCCCAGTTACCCAGAGTTTTAATGAACATAGCCATTTCATTGTTTCAACTTTCAAGAAATGTATCACTTTAAACTCCACAAGAGCGCTCTTGTTGAAAGCTATATTCTATTTTTTCAAAACAAATATTTTTTTAATTGCCAACTAATAGTGGCTATAGCATGGAATCTTATATGGTCTTAAACTTTCACATTTCAAAACATGAACTATTGCTGAACACTGTGTATTCTAATATGTAGAATATTTAGAAAAAGATTTTTACACAAGTGGGAAAACCCTCAAAGTAATTACTTTATGGAATATCAAGACTTCATATAGGAAAAAAGTGTGCATGTGTATATAATATATTGTACATGTTATATAAGATATATATTTATTCACTAATTTCATTTGTTATTCTATATATTCTATTTTATAATTTAAAAAATATTCTGAAAAGGGGTATATAGGCTTCATCAAACTGCAAAAGGAGTCCATGACACAAAAATGGTTAAAACCCCATACCAAGGAGGATGCAATAGAAATAAGTAAATAAAAAATAGGGTACAAAATTCTCAAAGAAGAGATCTTATGGTAGCAATATTTGAGGAGTTTGAGAACAGTAATAGATAAAAGGATCAAGGAAGATTTCATGAAGAAGGTATGGCATCTTAAGCAGAGCCTTAAAAGAAGATAAAGATTATGAAAGTTGGAAATGAGCGGAAATAGCATTCCCAGACAGGAGGATACTTCCAGATCCAGATGAGTTTACAACTGAATTCTACCAAACATTTAAGGAACAATTAATTCCAATTCTACAAAAACTATTTTAAAAAAAAAGGAGTTTTGCCAAATTCCTTTTATGATATCATTATGATTCCTAAACCAGGAAGAACCAAAACAAAGAAAACTGTAGACTAATTTTCCTAATGAATATTAATGCAAAAATCTTAAATAAAATTTTTAGCAATGAGATTACAGTAAGTTATTACTAGAATAATACACTATAATCAGTTAGAATTCATACCAGACAAGAAGGGCTGGTTCAATATTAGGGGGAAAATCAACATAATTTAACATATAAATAAAAAAATAGAATTTATTTGATCATCTCAATAAATGCTGGAAAAGCCCTTGACAAAATACAACATGCACTCCTTTTAAAAACACTAAGGAGTATAGGAAACAAATCCAGAAACTGTATGAACACAACTACAAAGTACTTTTCACAGCAAATAAAGTGAGATCTAAACAATTGGAAAAATGACAATTGCTCATGATTAGGTTGAGCAAATATAATAAAAATGATAGTTCTGGTCAAATTAAATTTCTTATGCAGTGCCATACCAAATAACTATTTTACCAAAGTAGAAAAAAAATAACAAAATTCATCTTGAGCATTAGAAGATCAAGAAAATCAAAGGAATTGATGAAAAATGTAAAGGAAAAATGTAAATGAAGTTGCCCTAGCTCTACCAGATATAAAACTATACTAGTTCTCAAAACTATCTGATAACTGGTTAAGAAATACAATAATGGAGGGGCAGCTAGGTGGCGTAGTGGATAGAGCACCGGCCCTGGGGTCAGGAGTACCTGAGTTCAAATCCAGCCTCAGATACTTAATAATTACCTAGCTGTGTGGCCTTGGGCAAGCCACTTAATCCCATTTGCCTTGCAAAAACTAAAAAAAAAAAAAAAAAAAAAAAAAAAATAGAGTAATGGATCAATGACTTAGGACAGGTTCATAAGAAACAGTAGATAACAACTACAGAAATCTATTGTTTGCGAAATCCAAAGACATTAGCTTCTGGGATAAGAACTCATTATTTGAAAAAAATTGTTGGGAAAACTGGAAACTAGTATGGCAAAAACTAGGCACAGATCCACCTCACATCCTATACCAAAATAAGGTTAAAATAGATACACGATTTAGACATAAAGGGTGATACCATAGACCAATTACCAGATCAAGAAATACTCTATCTGTCAGATCTATGGAAAGGGGAAAATTTATGATCAAGCAAGAAAGAGAGTACATTATAAATTGCAAAATGGATGATTTTGACTACATTAAATTTTAAAAGGTTTTGCTCTAATAAAATCAATGCTTCCAAGATTAAAAGAAAAATAGAAAACTAGGAAACAATCTTCACAGCTAGGAATTCTGATTAAGTCTCATTTCTAAAATATAGAGAGAATTGCATCAAATTTATAATGTTACAAGTCCTTCCCCAATTGATAAATGATCAAAGGAAATGAACAGGCAGTTTTCAAATATAGAAATTAAATTTATATATAAAATCATATGAAAAATGCTCTACATCATTGCTGATTAGAGAAATGCAAATTAAAACAAATATGAGGCACCACCTCACACATATCAGATTGGCTAAGATGACAAAAAAGGAAAATGATCAAGGTTGGAAAGCTTGTGAGAGGATTGGGACATTAATATGCACTGTTGGTAAAGTTGTGAACTGATCCAGCCATTCTGGAGAGCAATATGGAACTATATCCAAAGAACAATAAAATGGATCATACCCTTTGACCCAGCAATATCAATTCTAGGCCTATATCCAGAAGAAATCATAAATGGGAAAAATCCCACATGTTCCAAAATATTCAAAGCAGCTCTTTCTGTAGTGGCAAAGAGTTAGAAATTGAGGGGATACCTATCAATTAGGGAATGGCTGAGAAAGTTATGATATATGAATGTTATGGAGCACTACTGTTCTATAAGAAACCAGGAATGGATGTGAAGGGAACAGAACCAAGAGAACATTGTACATATTAACAACATTGTGAGCTGATCAACCTTGATGAATGAGGCTCCTCTCTGCAGTCCCCAGAGCTAGGACAATCCTGGAAGACCTGTTATGGAGAATGCTATCCATATCCAGAGGAAGAAAAACAAAGCAAAACAAAATAAGAAAACTTCAAAATCTTGAATGGACTTTACGATTCACTTTTTTTATCTATCTTTTCTATCTCATTTTTTCTTTCTTTTCCTTTAGTCCTAATTCCTCTTACACAAAATGACTAATCTGTAAATATATTAAACACAAATGTATATGTAGTGTTCACCAGACTCTATGTCATTGAGGGAAGGGGGGTGGCAAGAGAGGATGGAAGAAAATTATGAAATGTATAATATGCATATGCATGTGTATGAATGCTGAAAAAATTTCATAACATGTAATTGGAAAAATAAAATAAAATATCATTTAGGGAAAAAAAGAGAAGGAACTACATCAGAGGATGTATATGTGTCTACAGAAAGGAGCTTAAGTGAGAATGTTATGGAGGTGACTTTAACAAGCCTGGTCAATTAATTCAAATTGAGGGTGAGGGAGAATAAAAGGTCAAAGATGATTACCAAGTAAAAATCTGGGAGAGTGGAAAGAATATGATAACCTAAAAAAAACAAAAAAACAGAAGTTTAGAAGATGGGTTATATTAAAAAATAAAGATAATCGGTTCCATTTTAGCCTTTTTTTTAAAATTGGATAGTCTAACTGGGTATCGGAGCAGGAACCTACTACATAATTTCATCCAGGACTAACTCTAGTAAAAGATAGTATCCATCCCCGCCCCCCCCAAAAAATAGAAAATACAGTGTCTGGACCATCAAAAAAATGTTTTAAAAATGCTTATTGAATGATTGTCTGATTTGTTCACAAAACAGTATTGATGTATTGACAAGTCAGAGGACCTGAATTCAAATCTTATCTGTAAAAGGCATAATAGTACTCTCATTACAAAATTCTCAAAGAGTTTTGTGAGGATTAATTGAGAGGTCCATAGTTTTGTTAACCTTGAAGCCACACATCACTATTAAACTGGGACAATGGAGGTCACAACAGAAGGGTTTAATGCCATAATCAAATGAACTATACAATAAGATTTGCCTGGCATTTATTTAATGATGTGCATCATTACTGTGATATATTGAAAGGACAAAGTTAAAGGAGATGGGGGAGAGAGGGGGGGGAATCAAAGACAGACTTCATCTACCTCACAGTTTTGCCTGAAGTCAGTCCAGAGAGTATTATTATATTTGTTTTATCATCCTGTAAAATCAAGTCCATAGTCCTCAGGATGGTATTTACTTATCTCTTTAGCCTGATTCCTGGTTGTGATGTTATCTGTCATGGCCTAGGGATTATATCAGCAGGACATATCTTAATTGAATATTCTCGGGCTGCAAGGATGGAGTGACTCTACTTTGAGTAAATAGTCACTTAGGTTGATCTATCTTTTTGATCTCTCAAATCTATGATCTAAACCTCTCCAATTAGGTGAATTACTTGAATATGAGTTGTCATATTTTCAATAATACTTAATTCAATTTACTTCAGGGATGTGCAATTTCATAGGTGAGTGTTCTCTGAACTAGTTGAGATTGCATTGTCTTAGTATTCTTCAAGAATTTTTGTGGAAAAATTGATTACCTTGAAGCCAACCTGAGTAATAAGGTTCTCAAAATTTGCCTAGTTGGTTCCTCTAACACCACAATCAAAGACACTTTCCCTTGCTGATATCTAAGTATTTGGCAGAAACTTCAAGAGTCAAGAAAGAATAAGGCATCTAAGTAGAACTTAAATGGGGGTGTTGACAAAAACAAATTTTTTATTACTATAAATATAGCTCTATAATTTGTTCCAGTTCTTAATATATGAAAACATATTATATGAGAAAACATATGAGAAAACATAAATTCTCCAAATTAAAGATTTTGAGTTTTAAAACAATTTAAATTTTTAAAAACTTTCTCTGGAAGGAAAAAAATTGTTTTTTTTTTCCTTTCTAGAAGTCTTCTACATCTCTTCTTCTCATTTTTTCTGTACCTACTTTTATATTATACAGGAAACTGTTATAACTTACATTGAAGCTACTTTACAACCTTCTTTTTCAATTAATTAATAAATTACCTAGATTTTTTAATGGACTTTTCCCATTTCCTGTAAATAGATAGATAGATAGATAGATAGATAGCATGAACCTTACCTCATTTTCGACTTTCCTTTTCTCCATAGAAAATGAACTCACAAGTTCCAAAAATGTCACTTCTTGTCTTTCTATTAGAATGATTTTTACTATCCAATAAAGGGTATCTTGTAATATATTACTTTTCAAATTTATGGATAGGCAGACAATTTATGAACAAAAGATAGGAAACAAAGTTGAGTGAAAAATGGATAATTTTGATTATAGTAAATTTAAAAGGTTTTGTACAAATAAAACAAATGTAGCCAAAATCAGGGAGAAAGAAGAAAAGTGGGGGGGGGGAATTTTATAGACAGTTTATCAGATAAAGGTTTCATATCAAAAATACATAAAGGACTTTGTCAAATCTATATGAATATGAATCATTCCCCAATTGATAAATAGCCAAAAGATCTAAACAGGCAGTTGTTCAATGAAGAAATCAAAACAATTTATACTCATATGAAAAATGCTTTAATTAGACTAGAGAAATGTAAATTTAATGATATATCATTTTACTCCTATCAGATTGACTAAAATGATTGAAGGAGAAAGCCACAAATGTTGGGGGGGATGTGGAAAAATTGGGACACTAATTCATCATTGGTGGAATTCTGAATTAATCCAACTATTTTGTAGAGCAATCTGGAATTCTGTCCAAGGAATTATAAAATTACTTATGTCTCTTAACCCAGAAATACCACTACTAGGTTTATTTCTTTTTTAAACTTTTTTTAATTTTTATTTTTTTGCAAGACAATGGGGTTAAGTGACTTGCCCAAGTTCATACAGCTAGGTAATTATTAAGTATCTGAGGTCAGATTTGAACTCAGGTACTCCTAACTCTAGGGCTGGTACTCTATCCATTGCACCACCTAGCTGCCCCTACTAGGTCTGTTTCTAAAGATGATTAGGGCAAAAGGAAACACAAACAATATGTTCTGAAATGTTTATAGCAGCACAAAAAGATTGTGTGGCAAAAAACTAGAAACTAGGAATGACTTTTAATTAGGGAATGGCTGAACAAGTTGTGGTATATGAATGTAATAGAATATTACTGTGCTATAAGAAATTATGGAGTCAATCATCTTAGAAAAATATGGAAAGATTTGTGAGAAATGAGTAGAGCAAGAAAACAAAGTAGATAATAACATCAATATTGCTTTTAAAATTTAAATAAATAAGTTTTTTTGAGCAAATAAGTTATTTTGACTATTATAAATATCCAAATTGACTATAAAGGATATATGAAGAAAGATGCTACCTGCATCCAAAGAAAGAAATTGGGAGGAAGGTAGGGAAGAAAAAAAAGGAAATTTACATGATCATTTTGTTGTAGTTTTGAAAGGAAAAGCAAGTTGTGCATAACAGATTTGCAGTTTTCTAAGAAATCATCTTTTTATTGTACTGTGTTATAGAAATAGCTGTTTTAATGCATAAATTATAAATAACTTTTTAAAAAGATAATTTAGGCAGATTATGGATGTAATAATAATTTGCTTTGCTTGTGATCTTCCCAGTCATTCCTTTCTTCTCTGATTCCATCTTCCAGAAATATTACTTCAAGGATTTCCAGCTAAGAAGAGAAAAGTCAGGCATTGTTTTAAGCTCTTCTGGCCTTCCCTCAGAACCAACAAAAATCAAGTCTCTTAAAAGCTTTTGGAAGGATAGAACACACAAAAGAACAGAACATATTATCTTTCAGCAAGGTCTGTCAGGAGGAACAGGGCAAAGATCAGAGACCTAGCACATGGGGCACAGTGTGAAGTGGGGGACAAATTTGAGATATGGTGGTAGGAATGGTAGCCTTTGCAGTATTCACGGCAGGAGGTCTGGGAGAGTTCCAGTGCAGCTGCCCAACTCACCTATTATGGACAACCCTGAAATAGGAGCCCCAGACCATTCTCAGAGGTGACCCTGGTGTTCCTATGGGACATCCTAGCCATCTCCAAGGACAAACACAGATACAGTTCCAGGTGTTGGTACCTTTGCCTAAGGTCCAGGTGTGGTAGGTGGACTTTCCCAGCACTGAATATCCAGAGAACCTCTGGTGTTTTCCAGCCCTGCTGACCTAGCCCAGTGTTATGTGAGGACAGCCCATATCCAGCCCCACTCATAAGGAATGGGCTACAGACATCCCCATCATAGACAACTGAGAGAAAGTTTCGGGCATTCCTTACTGCTTGGTCCACTGAGTAACCCCAGCAAGTAAGTCCTCTAAGGCTCTCAACAACAAAGTTCTGTGCACAAGCTCCTCCCCCAACACAAGACCCTACGGAAAGACAAGTCTCAAAATGAAGAAAGGTCAGTGAAAAAACAGGGCTATTGAATGTTACCTTGAAGATAAGGATACTAGCTCAAAAAAGGACTGAAAGGCACTATATGTAAAGTTTCAGAGGAGAATATTAATCAACCCAGAAAGACTTCTTAGAGAGCAGAAAGGAGTTTAAAAAATCAAATGGAAAAATTGGAAAAGAAATGCAAGAGAAAATTAACATCTTGCAACAACAAAAAAATAACAGAAGAAAACAAATCCTTTAAAAGTACAATTGGAGAAATGCAAAAAGAAGTTATTTCCCTCAAAAAACACAATTGGGCAAATGGGAAAATATAACAACTCCTTTAAAAATAGAATTGATCAAATGGAAAAGGAGATGCAAAAGCTAAATGGAGAAAACACCCCCCTGAAAAATAGATTGAGATTAGTGGAATTGTGACTTCATGGGACACCAAGAATCTGTTTTAAAAAATGAAAAAATGAAGAAAATGTAAAACATCTCATTGGCAAAACAACTGACCTGGAAAATAGATACAGAAGAGACAACTTAAGAATTATAGCACTATTTGAAAACCTTGATCAAAAAAAGAGCCTGGATTTCTTTCTTCAAGATATAGTTTAGGAGAACTGCCTTGATATCTTGAAACCACAGGGCAAAATGTCATCGAAAGAATCTATCCATCTCCTGAAAGAGATCCTAAAATGAAAACACCAAGAATATTTTGGCCAAACAAATACCAAGGAGCCACAGTCAGGTTTACCTAGGACTTGACTGCATCATTTTTAAAGGATCAAAGTTCCTGGAAGATAATACTCCTAAGAGCAAGAGAACTTGAATTACAACCAAGAATCAACTGTCCAGCAAAACTGAGCCTTCTCTTTCAGGGGAAAAGATGGACACTTAATAAAATAGGAGACTTTCAATCTTTCCTGATGAAAAGGCCAGAAAATTTGGTTTTCAAATAGGGAGATTCAAGAGCTACATGAAATGGTAATTGAGGTAGGGGGGGAAAGATGGCTAATCAATGTTATATCTCTAAATGCTTACTTGAATACAATAAAGAGGAAATCAATGAACTGAGCTTGTACCTAAAAAAGTTAGAGAAAGAACAAGCTAAAAATCCCTAATTAAATAACAAATTAGAAATGCTGAATATTAAAGCTGAAATTAATAAAATCAAAAGCAAGAAAACTATTTAACTAATAAATAAAACCAAGAGTTGGTTTTGTAAAAAAATAAATCAATAAAATAGATAAACCCTTGGTTAATTTGATAAAAAAAGAAGAAAAATCAAATCAAAAGTGAAAAAGTAAATTTATCACCAATGAAGAGGAAATTAAAGTAATAATTCAGAACTGTTTTGCACAATTATAAGCCAATAAATTTGATAATCTAAGTGAAATTGAGAATGTGTACAAAAACTGTCCGGGTTTAAAGAAGAGGAAATTAAATACTTGAATAACCCTACCCCAGGAAAAGAAATTGAACAAGTCATCAGTGAACTCCCTAAGAAAAAAATCTCCAGGGCCAGATGGATTCACAAGTGAATTCTACCAAATATTCAAGGGACAATTAATGCCAATTCTATATAAACTCTGAAAAAATAGATGAAGAAGGAGGTCTGCCAAATTCCTTCTTTGACAGCAATATGTTGCTGATACCTAAACCAGAAAGAATAAAAACAGAGAAAGAAAATTATAAACCAATTTCTCTAATGAATATAAATACAAAAAGTTTAAATAAAATATTAGCAAAGTGATTACAGCAAATTATCACTAGGATAATACACCATGATCACTCAGGATTTATACCAAGAATGCAGGGTTGGTTAAAAGGAAAACTAACAGTATAATTGACCATATCAATATCAAAACTAACAGAAATCATATGATTATCTCAATAGATGTTGAAAAAGCTTTTGACAAAACCAAAGTACCCATTCATATTAAAATCACTAGAGAACTTAGGAAATGAAATGTCCCTTAAAATGATAAACCATATCTATCTAAATATCTACCTAACAAACCATCAACAAGAAATTATATATATATATATATATATATATATATATATATATATATATATATAATTAGGATGAGCTAGAAGCATTCCCAATAAGATCAGGGGTGAAACAAGGATTCCTGTTATCACCACTTATTACTAAATATTGCTATTAGAAATATTACCTTTCTCTGAGGTACCACCTCGCACCTCTCAGACTGGCCAATATGACCAGAAAGAATAATGATCATTGTTGGAAAGGCTGTGGGAAATATAGGACACTATTACATTGTTGGTGGAGCTGTGAACTCATCCAACCTTTCTGGAGAGAAATTTGGAACTATGCCCAAAGGGTAACAAAAATGTGCATATCCTTTGATCCAGCAATACCACTACTGGGTCTATACCCTGAAGAGATGATGAAAAAGGGTAAAAACATCACTTGTACAAAAATAATCATAGCAACCCTGTTTGTGGTAGAAAAGAATTGGAAATCAAGTAAATGTCCTTCAACTGGGGAATGGCTTAGCAAACTGTGGTATATGTATGTCATGGAACAATATTGTTCTATTAGAAACCAGGAGGGATGGGAATTCAGGGAAGAATGGAAGGATTTGCATGAACTGATCCTGAGTGAGATGAGCAGAACCAGAAAAACACCGTACACCCTAACAGTAACATGGGAGCCATGATCAACCTTGATGGACTCACTCATTCCATCACTGCAACAATCAGGGACAATTTGGGACTGTCTGCAATGGAGAATACCATCTATATTCAGAGAAAGAATTGTGGACTTTGAACAAAGACCAAAGACCTTTAATTTAGGAAAAAAACTGATATATTATTGTTAATCTTGCTATCTCTTATACTTTATGCTTCTTCTTTAAGGATATGATTTCTCTCTCATCACATTCAATTTGGATCAATGTATACCATGGAACCAATGTAAAGACTGGCAAATTGCCTTATGTGGGGGGTGGGGGAAGGTAAGATTAGGAGGAAAATTATAAAACTCAAAATAAATAAAATCTTTTAAAAAATAAATATTAACTTGATCAATTGGAGAAGGAAAAAATTGAAGGAATTAGAAGCAGTAATAAAGAAACAAAAGTCAGTCTTTGCAGATAATATGATGGTATACCTAGAAAACACTAGAAATTCATCTAAAAACTATTTGAAATAATTAGCAACTTTAGCAAAGTTTTAGGATATAAAATAAATCTACATAAATCCTCAGCAGCACAGCAGCAAGAGATAGAAAGAGAAATCCCATTTAAAACAACTTCAGACAGCATAAAATATTTGGTAGTCAACCTGCCAAGGCAGATTCAGAAACTTTATGAAAACAACTATAAAACACTTTTCACACAAATAAAATCAGATCTAAATAATTGGGAGAATGTCAACTGTTCATGGGTAGAACAAGCTAATTAAACTACTTATTCAGTGCTTACCAAACTTTCCAAAACTTACTTTAGTGAGCCAAAAAGAATAATAACTAAATTCATATGGAGGAGCAAAAGATCAAGAATAATAAGGAAATTAATGGGAGAAAAAATGCAAAGGAAGGTCACCTAGCCATACCAGATCTAAAATTTAATTATAAAGCATTAGTCATCAAAACTATTTGTTACTGTCTAAGAAATATAATGGTGGGTCAGTGTAATAAAGTACAAAAAAGATAGCAATAAATCACTATAGTAACATACTGTTTGATAAACACAAAGATTCCAGTTTCTGAGATAAAAATGCACTCTGATTAAAAACTGCTGGGAAAACTGGAAGATAAAATGAGAGAAACTAGGCATAGAACATCTCCCACCATATACCATAATAATGTTGAAATGGGGCAGGATTTAGAAATAAAAGGTAATATTATAAGCCAGTTAGGAAAACAAGATCTATGGAAAGGTGAGCAGCTTACAACCAAAGAGATAGAGAACGTTATAAAAACATAAATTGTATAATTTTGACTATATTAAATTAAAAAGTTTTTGCACCAAGAAAACTACTGCAATCAAGATGAAAAGGAATGTAGTAAGCTCGGAAATAATTTTTACAACTAATGCTTCTGACAAAGGACTCATTTCTAACATAGAGAGACAATTGAGTCAAATTTAAAGGAAAAAAGTCATTCTGCAATTAATAAATGGTCAAAGGATACGCATAGGCAATTCTCAGACAACGATATCATATGAAAAATTGTTCTAAATCATGTTGATTAGAGAAGTTCAAATTGAAACATTTCTGAGGTATCATCTCACACCTCTCAGATTAGCCAATATGACTAAAAAGAAACATGATCAATGTTGGAAGGGACCTGGAAAACCTGGGACACTAATGCATTGTTGGTGGAGTTGTGAACTGATCCAATCTTTGTGGAGAGCAATTTGAAATTATGCCCAAAGGGCAATAAAAAGTGTACATACCTTTTGATACACCAATACCTCTACTGAGTCAAAAATCGTGGAGAGATCATGAGGGTGAAAATCCCACATGTACAAAAATATTCACAGCCTCTCTTTTTTGTAATATCAAACTGCTAGAAATAAAGGGGCTGCCCATCAATGGGGAATGGCTGAACAAATTGTTTTTTATGTATGTGATAAACACTATTCTTCTATAAGAAATCATAAGGAATAGTTTTTAAGAAAAATCTGGAAAGACTTATATGATTTGATGCTGAGTGAAATGAGCAGAACCAGAATTCTATACACTACCATGGGGTGTTAATCAACCCTGATGGACTTGTTCATTTCAGCAATACAATAGTCAAAGACACGTTTTAAAGACTTATGATGGAAAATACCATCCATAGTGGGGCAGCTAAGGTGATGCAGGGATAGAGTACCAGCCCTGGAGTAAGGAGGACCTGAGTTCAAATCCCACCTCAGACACTTAATAATTACCTACCTGTGTGACTATGGGCAAGTCACTTAGCTCCATTGCCTTGTAAAAGAAAAAAAGAAAATACCATCCATATCCAGAGAAGGAATTGTTAAGTTTAAATGAAGACCAAAGCTTATTATCTTCAAATTTTAAAAACTGTCTTATGTATCATGTCATTTTTCTCTCTGATGTTTTCTTTCTTCTGTTCAGATCTGATTTTTCTCTCATGATTAATGAGATGATTAACATGATTAATATGACTATATTTAGTATGATTATAAATGTAGAACTTAGATCAAATGGCTTTCTCTCAGAGGGAGGGGGGAAGGGAAGGAAGAAGAAAAATGTAAAATTCAAAACTTCACAAAATAAGATTGGTAAAAAACTACTGTTGAATGCAGTTAGAAAAGCAAATAAATAAAATATTTTTAAAAATAAGTTTCTTCAAGGATTTGCCTTTTGAACAAAATGAAAGGCATGATTGCTTCAGTGAAATACCCTATAAAGAAAACACTCAGACTTATATATAGAGTCAAGTTCTGCATTTGACTCTCAGTTGTTCTGCATTTAGAACTTCAGTTTCTCCTTCTGCATAAGTAAAATAATATATACATATTATACAACTCAGAGATAAAGTCCCTGTAAACCATATGAGATTTGATTCACCTCTTTCAGAATGGGGTTTTCTTTTTTAGATAGTTCAGAGGAGTGATGTTGAATGATGCAACCCACTTATCTCCTGAGAGAAAGAAGTGATGAACTCAAGATGCAAAATGAGAAATGCATTTTTGTATATAGCAAATTTGGGAATTTGTCTTTCTTGTTATTACCTATTTTGATAAGGGTTTTCTTTTTGCTTTGCTTTTTTTTTCCTTTGGGTATGAGACAGTGGTAAGATTGGAAAGAGAAAAATAAATACTTGTCAACTGAAAAATAAATTATCAATTAGATGGAATTCTATAATCCTATTTTTGCTCTATTACCAGTGAATTTTTATATTTATATTTCTTTTGCCTCAGAAAAAGGCATTCATCCTGTTTTAGGGGAGTAGAGTCTTTAATTGTTTTCAATTATCAATCATTTGTTTTCACTCCCCTAGGTTTTCTCCTCCCCCCACCCTGCAGTCCCCCCCCACACACACACCTTTAGAGGAGAAAGGGGAAATGAAAAACAAATTCCCACATTAGCAATTCTAACTTGAAAAACTTAGGATAGTTTTTTTTTTTGTTTGGTTTGTTTTTTTTGTTTTGTTTTTAGTTTTTTTGCAAGGCAAATGGAGTTAAGTGGCTTGCCCAAGGCCACACAGCTAGGTAATTCCTAAGTGTCTGAGGTGGAATTTGAACTGAGGTACTCCTGACTCTAGGGCTGGTGCTCTATCCACTGCACCACCTAGCTGCCCCTAGGAGAGTTCTTGAGGAAAACTTCTTCCAGGAAAAAAAAGAGAGATTAAATTTTATAACCCCCAGAAGCAACTAGGTTTCACACAAAACAATTGTATGGCTTAATTATGGATAAGATAACCAGAGAAACCTAATACTGAAGCTGAAATACCTTATTTAGTAAAATCCAAGTGTGATACCAAGAAGAAAAATGTATATTGTCAGATTATTGGGAATATCACTTTCCCTTACAATTCTAAGTCTTTTGTTGTCCATGTTCCATTTTCTTCTCCAATTGAAAAGAAATTTATCTTTTTCACTTCAGAAAACCTGGCAAGCTTATACCACTAAGCTTTAGGAAGAAAAACACCAACATCCTCATTACTTAAAGGTGAGAATATCCTTACATCATCCATGGGTCTTAAGTCACATGGAAGGCCTGGATATGTGAAACGAACATCCAAGGGCTCAAACTCACAAAAGACCTTTCTTTTCTCCTAATGATGAGAAGAATAGGTGCTGCCCAGCTTTAGAAGTCCAAGGCTAATCTCCATTGTGGAGCAAGAAAATTCCGGCAGGAATTTTTAAGAAGCACAAGTTGATCAGGCCAGAGAGAAGCCTGGCACAATTTGGCTGGAGCTCATTGGTCCATTAGAAAAGGGTAGCTGAATTGCAAGAAAACTGGTCATTTACGGAATGATTTTACTCATCCTAGTGCTTTTACTTCTCCAGAAGAAGGTTTGGCTTTTTTCCCCAAATAAGCAAAAAAGGAAAAAAAGGAAAAACAAAATAAAATATGTTTAAAGTTGATTACTTGGGAAATCTTTCCTGCTTCTTTATCATGTTCATTACAGGCACTTAAGTATCTAACCCTTCTCAGTGAAACAGCATGGCTTTGTTGTGTTTGGCTAGGATACAAACCCCACCTCCATAAACAAAACTGAAACACCAGCTGTGGGGGGTGGGTCAGGGGATGCCAGTTGCTGCTCCTCCAGTTGGCTCCTCACATTCTTCTATCCAAGCCAGATTAGACTTGTTCTGTTCCCTGGGGAGATACAATGATTTTTCTTGACCAGCTTCAACCTTTCTTATGGCAACACTGTTTCTGAAAAGTCTAGAGATCTGATCCTGTGAAGCATCCATCAGTTTGCTATCATAAGTACAGATTTATTAGCCTGGTCAAAAAAAAAATGTCAAGGTTAGCAACATGAATTTTGTTCCTTCCATCTGTTCTCTCCTTTCTCTCTTCCCTTCCCCACCTCCACCCTCCTATTGCCTCCTCCCACTCCCACTCCCCCCCCCCTCCCCCTCCATCCCCCTCTCTCCCTCTCCCTCTCCACTCTCTCTCTCTCTTTCCCTCCCTTCCTCCCCCCTTCTTCCCCCCTCTCTCCCTCTCTCTCTCCTCACCCCCACCACATCTCCCCCTTTCTCTCTCACCAACCTAATTTAGCCACAAAGGTTTAAACTCTGAAAAACAACCAAAGAATACAATGACATCTGGAAATGTGAAGGAGCCAGAGCTGGATTTGGCACAAAGTATGTCCTCAATAAATATTTGTTGAACTGAAGACCAGCACTATCGTCTAGGCAAAATAGGTGGAAATTGGATGTAAATAGAGAATCATCAAAATCCTGCCTACCCAAAAAGTATTTCCCTCATCAGTCTTCTAGGTTTCTGAAATTCCCACCCTGCACCACAAAACCCTTTGGATTTAGTACTGAATCTCTCCAAAGACCCAATAAAAATAAATGTGCATTTACATATGTATCTGAAGGAATGATACATTAACTCTTTCATAACTTTTGTCCCTGTAGTAGCCAATCCATGACATAGAGGTCAATTTAGAATCAGGAAAACCTGACTTGGAATCCTACAAAAATTTATTAACTAATAGAAACTCATTAGGTAAGTTGTTTTACCTCTAGGAACCTTTGTTTCCTCATCTGTAAAATGGGACAATTAAAACTCCTACCTAACAAGATTGTTATATAAATCAAATAAGATAATATATGCTAAGTAAACCTTAAAGTACCTTATATATGTTAAATATTATGATGCAAAGCATTTTACTCACAAAATATTAAATAGTACAAATAGTATTATTCATACTTTTAAAATTAGAAACCATGTCAGAAGAATTCAGCCCCTTACCCAAGATTAAATAAATATGTGACCCTGTGATATCTAAGTGGTGGAGCTGGGATTTGGTCACCAGTCTTTCCTGGTTCTTAGATTTCAGGGACACTGGATGGTTCAGAGGGTAGAGCATCAGACCTGAAGTCAGGGGAACCCAAGTTCAAATCCAGCCTTAGATACTTATTAGCTGTGTGACCTTGGGCAAGTCACCTAACTCTGATTGCCTGGCATCCAGGGCCATCTCCAGTCATCCTGATTCATATCAGTCCACTGGACCCAGTTGACTCTGGAGAAAAAAGTGAGACTGGTGATTTAGCTCATTCTCCCCTCACTGAAATCCAATTCATGTCCTTTTCATGGCATCCCCTCCCTATGATGTCTTGGTTTTCTTCAAGAAGGAAAGACAAACATCATAAGATTTCAGTGTTTATTCCATAATACCATGCTGTAAATTTTCATTTGTTTAGTCCTCTGAGAAAGCAAGTAGGATAGATAAATATTGATAGAAACAAGGGGGTTATTAAGTATCTAGGATGTTGGTATTGAGTGGAACAGTACAGTAATGAGTAACATCTAAGCAAGTGAGCTAGGTGGAACAGTGGACAAAGTGCTACTCTTGAATTCAGGAAGACCAGTGTTCAGATTCAGCCTTAGACATTCTCTAGCTATGTGATGTTGGATAACTCATTTGAGTTTATTTTTTTTAAGTTTTTAGTTCCAAATTCTATCTTTTCCTCCATCTCTCCTTTCCTCTCCTCCATAAGATGACAAACAATCCAATATAGATTATACATATACAAGAAAGAAAGAAAGAAAGAAAGAAAGAAAGAAAGAAAGAAAGAAAGAAAGAAAGAAAGAAAGAAAGAAAGAAAAAGAAAGGAGGAAAGGGGGGAAAGGGAAAGAAGGGAGAGAGAGAGAGAGAGAGAGAGAGAAATACAGTATATTTCAATCTGAATTCAGACAACATCAGTTCTTTCTCTGAAGACAAATGACATATTTGATCACAAGTTCTTTGGGATTATTTTAGATCATTATATTGTTGAAAATAGATGTAATTCAAAATTTTTCAGCATACATTATTGCTGTTACTGTGTACAATGTTCTCCTGGTTCTATACACGTCCTTTTGCATCAATTAATGTAAGCCTACAGCAGTATTCCATCACATTCATATACCACAATCTATTCAGCCATTACCCAGTTAGTGGATATCCCCTTGATTTCCATTTCTTAGCCACCACAAAAAGATCTGCTATAAATAGTTCCTACAAATAGGTACTTTTCCCTTTCTTTCATCTCTTTGGAATACAGACATAGTAGTGATATTGCTGGAGCAAATGGTATGCACAGTCTGATAATACTTTGGGCATAGTTCCAAATTGTTCTCCAGAATGGTTAACATCCTATTACTGGTGAAAACAACTTCATTCTCCCAGTCACCCAGATTCAAAAACTCTCATCCTAGACTTTTCAACTCACTTATCCATATAATCTGTTATCAAATCCTGTGGTACCTACTTTTACATCTCCTATATACATACCTTCTCTGAATTCTACAGCCAATATTCTAATATAAGCTGTCCACACCTCATACCTAGATTATTTTGGGATGCCTACCACAAGTCTCTCTCCTCCAATCCATCCTCCACTAAACTGCCACCTTAATTTTGCAAAAGGATAGGATCTGAATGTGCTATCCTCAAAATTCAGTAATTCACTATTTTCCTCAAGATACAAAAATATAACCATCCACATCAAATTTTGAAATAGGAAGGAGTTTACTTTTAATTTTATTATTTTTACTGATCTTTTATTTTATTTCTCTTGAATCCTTTCTTGTGACAAAATCAACAAAATTAAACCTGTTAGCTCAGATGAATAAATAAGGCAATATGATGAACCAAGAGAACACCAAACCCAGAATCAAGTCTACCTTCTCAGTCTACCTTTGATACCTACTAGGGATGTGACAATTTAATCACATACCTGTATGTGTGAACCCAATTCATAGGATTGTTGTTAGACTCAAATGGAATAAAATATGTCAACTTTTACAAACCTTAAAATTCTATTTATATGTCAGCTATCATTACAATTATTGTTATCATCTTATATTGCTGATTCATTCATTCTTTCCAGAACATATTATCTTTCATTTCACAGCATTGTCTTTTACCTGCCTAAAAGTTACAATGTCTAGAATTCAGAAGAAAACTTGTATCCCAGCCCTGCAGTGATACTTCAGCACAGAATATATGTACAAGACAACTATGTAAAAATAAAATAAGATGATGCATGTAAATACTATATGGACAGATGTCAGTAAATACATTCTTATAGGCTTTTCTTAAAGATTTTAAATTTCATTTTTTTATTTTAAATAAAATAATATAGACATCTCTTTCTTTACTATTCTTATCATTATTCTTCATACTGTTACTTATTTTACATGTAGTTGTGTCATCCATCCTTGCCCAAATAAATCACATGCACTCCTGTCTTGCCTTACACAGCCTAGCAGACACATTTTGCTGAGCATCCCACCCTGAGCACTTGTTTTCTTTGAAGTTTTGGGGTGAATGGGGTATTACCATGTAAGCCTTGATCATTTCTCCTGGAATGTCTCAAATCATCCAAAATCCATGCTTGCTCACAAGTCGCTGAATCCTTCATTCTTTCTATTTCACATTGCCTTTCATTCCACACCCTTGTCTTTGATCTGCATAAAAGTAGCAGTGTCTGGAATTCCAAAGAGCACTTCCATCCTGGCCCTGCAGTGATGCTGCAGCATGCAAGCAGCATCCTGATCCAAAAGACAGTGCCATCATTTCTTGAAAGGACAGTCAAGCATCCAAAAAAGGGAAACCTTCTCAATGTCATTGCACTAACAGTCCAATGACCCAGATGTGGCCAGAGGGGCTTACCAGCTTATCTGAAGATACTTTCATTTCCAGTGAATGTTGAGATCATTCTGACTCAATGAGCTAACTAGCATACCTTCCTCTCACTGGCAAAACATCAGATTAAATCCTTCAAATTCTTCTTCACAATCTTCAGTGGCTTCCTGAGCAGGGTTATCCTGGCCCATTGGACCTCTTCATGATGCCAGCAGTCTCTACTTGCAAACATGAGTACTATATTGTCTCCCAATTAACTAATTGCCTTTTCCATAAAATTATAGGTTTTCATATTAGAAGCAAATTCTTCAAAATGCTGTCTTTTCCCTTAGCTTACTAATTTCTTTTTTTAAAAAAACCTTCAAAGAATCTGATGGAAACAATATGTGATATTTCTTTAAACATGCAAATGTTCCCAGAAAAATATGATTATGGTATGTCATGTGCTCATTTACAAATATATACAAATGTATTTTTCCCTATGGTTTCAGGTTAGTGATATTTAGGTGAGCTATTTTAAATGCCTTTTAATGAAATGAATGGCTGAAGCATATTATTTTACTATTGTCATAAATTCTTGAAGTCATTAAAAAGTGTCCAAATCTTTTAAATTTAAAAATAGAATTTAAATAAAGTATTGGGTAGGTATGATTTTTAAAGTGAACTATTGGGCTGCTAGGTGGCGCAATGGATAGAGCACTGGCCTTGGAGTCAGGAGTACCTGAGTTCAAATCCGACCTTGGACATTTAATAATTACCTAGCCATGTGGCCTTGGGCAAGCCACTTAACCCCATTGCCTTGAAAAATCTAAAAAAAAAATCTAAAGTGAACTATCATTTAAAAGCAGATTATTTAAAGCATTCCACATTTGTGTACATTATCCTTACTTTGAATCTTATGATAATTGGCATAACCATAAATGAGAACCAGCAAAATTTGCAAAACTTCAAACCAGCAAAATTGAAGTCAATATTAATAACTTAATACCAGAAAAAGTTGATTGTTTCAAGCATACTTATGACTTCAATTATTAAATCTAAATGTTCAAAAGTTTTAAAATGTGGAAAAGGGCACATGGTCTTGAGAGTGAATCCCAATTTCATTATCATATCTTTCTCAGATAGTTTTTATTAAAATAAAATTGCTATCTTTCATGGTCTACAAACTTGTTTAAAGTAAAAGGGAAGGGAATGAGGAGAATTTGCTATTCTTTTTTGGGTCTTCTTTTAACAAATTGTTCAAAACAATAAGACCCTCACATTTCAGACAGTTCATATTTTCATTTAGAAAAATTCAAGTGGATAAGAGTGAAAAAATTCTATTTAAAATTTAGTGAAATTATCTGAAAATATGCCTGACAGAATATTAGTTGCCTTCATTGAGAGCATATGAAAAATTAGTTTCTTTCTTATGCTTACCATTATGTATGTTATTTTTCAGATACCATCTAAAACTCTGGAAATAAATTCTCCCTTCTATTAAACTATCTAGTCTTCAATTTGTATATAGAACTAATTCAGGTACTGGTAGTCTCCAGCTTACTGAATACGATAACCAAGAAGAACTGATGACACCAGCAACTTGCCTTCCATTACTTATGATCTATTTAAATTTTTTCTCTTCTTGCTTCCCCTCCTGGGCTCCATGTCTGGGGAGGCAAGAACAGTATTAGAGTCAAGACTTGCACTGTATGAGCCTTGCAGACATCAACTTCAGTGAGGTAGATGTACTGACTGCCTCACCCAATGGTTTTATGGACAATTAAAATCAAGATCAGCAATACTAAATATCTTATAAACATACATGAAATACACCATTGGGATTATGGGAAATAAACATATATAATAAAAAGATCTACAAACATTATACTATGACATACAGAAAAATAACAACAGGCACAAGTTTATTGTATGCTTTAAACCTAGTTTGGAAAGGTTTGCTCTTTCTGAGGTGAGGCACAGCTCATCACTGTCTCATCTGTCCTCTTTCCCTTTATTTGAGGCCAAACTAAACAAATTCAGCTGTTTTATCAATGAAAAATTGTTGGAATAATTCAGAAATTTCATATATAACAGATCAGTGGGAAAGTAATAATATAAATGTCTTTTATCATTATTTTTAAATTCCCCCGAGCTCAAGTTCCCTACAAGAATCTGTTTCCCACCCAAACCTTGTGCATCTCACCTTTACTCAGGATCAGTTGGGCTTAGTAAGGGTCTGTGATGACAGGACAGAGAGTGGGCAAATAGGAGAAATAGAGTAAAAATCTATCCACTCCTCCTTCCTCCATCTCCACTACTGAGATTGTCCCAAAACTAGTCTCCTATGTTCCCATCTTATTCCTTTATCACCCCCATCAATCAGAGGTTCCAATTCTCCTCCACTCCTGAGAGTCAATGACTTAGCTAGACTGATAGGGTTTTTTTATTTAAATATAAATAAATCTTCCTTCAGGTCCATCTCCTATGTCATAATACACTATCAAGCACCTTTTAATGCTCAACCTTCTCTTAGCTGGGGGGAAAAGTGAAGGGAAGGGAATCCTTTGACCTAAACACAAAATAAGCTTTACAACCCTGAAAGGCCAGCTGGATAGCCAAAGTCAGAATTGTCCTGATCCTTTGCACAGGAAACCAGGAAAGAGAAGAAATCCTGACGGTATGTAACAGGTGTTAACAGAAAGGGAAGCAGATGGGCTAATCCCTGGGGCATCAAGGATAAAAGAAAAGATAGAGCCCAGAGATCCTGACAAGGAGTTTACAGAGGCCTTAGGAGCTGAATCCCAATCCCCACCCCCACCATCAACTCTCTAGCACCATCTCAGGACATACACAAATATAGAAACCATTCCATACTCCTGAACTTCTGGTGCCTCTGTTTCTATTCCTAACCATCATCACCAACTTCCAATTCCCTTTCTTCCACAATTCCAAGTCACTTCATGGGAATGAACCCTAACCCAGAAAACAAAGCTACCATCAATGACTTGGAGCTGGGAGAATTCAAACTTTGATCATCCAGCTACTGGTGAAGGTGAGAAGAGAACGATATTCATTGTACTGTGACAAGGTAGAGAGATGTCCCTGATATCTTAAATTGTAGCTCTCAGTGCATCATCCTGTGAAATAATTGTCACATATTTTGATCAAGTGCCAGAGTATTATTAGTTTTATGCTATGCTTCATGTACACTATGGATTAAAGTCCAGATTTTCTGGGTTGACTTCAACAACCATTTATAGCATTGATCCAATGGAAAAGCACATCCAAATTCCAAACAACTAAATACTGGCACTTTAGAGAACACATCCCATTGATAAAGAGATGACTCTCTATTTGAGTGCAAAGATTATGAGATTCATAAAAGTAATCATAGTATCTAAAGCTATATCATTTTACCTTTGCATTTTTCTTCTTTTCTACTTTAATCATATATAACAAAATTGAATAATTTTAATGAATGAGCTATGAAGTTTTCTGATTAATTGAAAAATTTTAAATCCTTTAGAAAAGTATTAATTATATTTGGATGTTTTTAAAAATATATTAATGTGTTTTTCTCCTTCAGTAAGTACAATATGGTGAATACAATCAGACCTTTCCCTCATGAATGAGGATCATTTAATGCCACAGACTTTGCATTTTGGTTGTATATTCTATATATTAGAAAGTTCTATAGCTGCATATATATATATATATATATATATAGAGAGAGAGAGAGAGAGAGAGAGAGAGAGAGAGAGAGAGATAAATAATAAAATGACTACTAGGGCAATGAATACATGACATTACTTTGGGGTTTTTTGCTTTTTTTTTAAATTTTCTAGTATGATCTTATTGTTCTTTAGAAGGGGCCTAATTAATTGTACTTATTATTAGAAGTTATACCTTATCTTTATATTTATATTATTATTTCATTTCAATATAACAGGAACACAATTCATTTATATATGTTTTATCTGCCCACATCCTTCTGTATTTTATGAAGTAGAGTGTTACAGTATTAGTACTATGAGCTTGACAACTAAGTACTGAGGATACCACATCCTCACCCACACAAACACAGAGGGAGAGAGAGAGAGAGAGAGAGAGAGAGAGAGAATGAGATAGTCTCTGTTCTCAAGAGGCTAATATTCTATAGGATCATTCCACTTTATTTTATTTCATAGCTTATCAATCTGGGACACCTAAATATGAATTGTTAATTCCTAGTATTATTTAAATATTTTAATAAGAACGTAGGAATAGCAAATAGCCCTCTACAGAAACAAACTCAAACCCAGAACCTCATTGTTAAAAAGAATCTCAAAAGCCATTTAAATCCTTTCATATGAATAAAAATTCCTCCTTTAAAATATCCAATAAGTTGTGATACAATCTTTGCTTGGACTAGGAAGTATAGGAAGTTATTATAAATATTATAAACAAGTATTAGAAAGATTGCTGCACATTAAGCTTAAATTAACTCTTAGTAACTTCAACCTATCACTGTTATTTCTGCCCTTGCAGATCAAGCAGAATAAATCTAAGCTCCCTCCCACAGAAAAGTCCTTCAAAGATTTAAATGTATTTATTATGTTCCCCTTAAATTGTCTCTTCTCTAGATTAAATATCCCCATTTCCTTCAAACTATCCTATAACATCATTTTGGGGCTTTTCTTCATTCTGATTACCTCTCCAACTTGTCAGTGTCCTTCCTAAAGTGGAACAAATCACAAATTGAGAAACAATGCTCCAACTGTGATCTAACCAGAGCTGAGCATAGAAGAGTTTCTAGTCCTATATACTATTCCTCTCTTAATAAAACCTGATTCCTGCCTTCCTTCCTTGCTTGCTTTCCTTCTCCCTTCCTTCCCTCCTATCTTCTTTCCTTCTTCCTTCCTCCTTTTCTCCCTTTCTTTCCTTCCTTTTTTCTTTCCGCCTTTCTTTTATCTTTTTCTTTCTTTCATCCTGTCTTTTTTCCTTTCTTCATTTTTTGTTTCTCCCTTCTTCCTTCTCTTCCTTTGTCTTTCTTTCTCCTTCCTTTTTTCTTTCTCTTTCTCTCTTCTTTCCTCTTTCCTTTCTGTTTCTTTCTGTCTTCTTTTTTCTTCTCTTTCTTTCTTGAATTTCTTTATCTGTCTTCCTTGCTTCCTTTCTTTCCTTTTTTTTGATGACTGTCATTCTAATTACTCATATTGAGCATTTAGTCCTCTAAATGTCTCTAAAAATCTCAGATCTTTTCTCAGACAAGCTGTTGCCTGACTATGTCTCTCTTCCACAAGACTATTATTTCCTTTTCTTTACTATTCAAGAATCACAAAAGAGATTGAAACAAATTTGCCATTGCTAAGTTTGTGCAGTGAATAGAGCACTGGGCTTGCAACTAGGAAGACATCTTTTTGAGTTCAAATCCAAGCTCAGATACTTAATAACTGTGTGTCCCTGAACAGGTCACTTAACCATGTTTACCTCAGTTTCTCATCTGTAAAATGAACTGGAGAAGGGCCATTAAAGTGGCAAAGCACTCTAGTATCTTTGCCAAGAAAACCCCCAAATGTAATCACAAAGAGTCAGGTAAAATTGAAACAACTCAACAGCAACAATACAATCAGTCAGGTCATAGCATCCACAGACAGCCTTCCTTTGGCTGAATTTCAGTGTTATCAAGAAAGCTCAAATCTAACGACACAATTTAGTGCTAGCCAAAAATCAAGTTTTTCAGTGGCTCCAAGTGCTGTCAAGTGGCAGACCATAGGATTTCTTGAGGATTCACATATTTCCACTCTCTAATTTTTATTTAATCATCCTCCCAAAAAAGAACTTTTGCTAATCTTGTGTCTGCAATGAATGAAAGAAGATCGTTCTCACAAACTTTCTCATCTTTTCAGTTTATACTCTGGCACAACCTTCCAAAAATTTACCTTCTCTGACTGAAACTTTCAGCTGAACATAATGATTTATTTATATTTTTGTTGTTGCTGTTGGCCTTTCAAGATTTAGGTTTTTTAAGGCACTTAATATAAAATAAACTCATACACTGATAAGTTTGAAGTGCAGCAGTATTTTAAAACCACATGTTTACAATGAAACAGGGAGAGCTTTGAAATATTTAAATCCAAGCTAAGCTCAGGATGAAACTAAAAAGGTTTAGAAATATGTCCATGGTTAAGAGTTTGGATCTGTGCATATTGTTTGCCTTGTTTCACTTATGTGATGGAAAATCCCCAAAGCTACAAAAATGAGATCATATGGAGAAAAGAAATCATCTCGAGACTGAGGGTTTCCATTCATTCTCTCTAAGTGGCCTTCCTGTCCCTGTCCCCATTTCCTGTCCTCTTACTTCCTTTACAAGGATGCCTTTTTTCCCAAAAGAGTGCTGAACTTGAACTTCTCCCAGATATGATAGCTTTGGGAGGTGGTAGGAGGGAAACTCTCCTAATAATAGTATGACACTGATTTCATTTCAGTGTAGTTTTGCAGATTAAAAAGCAAAAGGTTCCAATATGCTTAAGATAAATACCACACTCACTGAAGACTAGCATTTAAAAAAATAATAGATACAAAAATAATAGACACTTTTAATATAATGATGCAGTAATCTCAAGCTAGCAAGTTCACTTTCAAGTAAGGTATAGTGAACCCTGCCATGGTTGTTTTGGGAGATTCTTTGTGAAGGACACTTTACTTTCCACTTTTGCTGAAAGTGACTTCACTTGACCATTCAGTATTTTCTACTCACTTCAAACAAATAAGTTTTAAGATGACAAGATTCTTGAATTGCATTTTCCATCTTGACCACTTGAGGGAATCAGACTTTAGAAATGGCAAAGATTTAGGCCTTTATTCCAAAAAGGCCAAAGGATAAATATTTATTTGGGAGCCAAAGGATCCTGATTTCACCTAAACCCCAAGAACATCATGGGGCACAATCTCTGAAATAAATTACTCTTTATATATAAAATATCTAGCAGGAAGAGAGAAATTGCTGATAAATGGGAGTCTAGGGAGTTTCTAAGTGAGGTCCCTCTGTACAATTTATGATTGGGCACTCTTGGACTTCAGAATGATTAATACAGTTAATTCTCAGTAGAATAAGAGCTGTTTTAGCCCAGGAGAGAACTGTATATGACTGTTTATAGAAGCCGATAACATCAAAGTAACCCACGGCTTGTGTTAAGCAAATACAGAATTCTGGGTCAGTGCAAATTAATCCTAAAGGAGTAAGGAAAAGTTCTTAATGACTGTGAGATCTATACATTATCACTTTTCATACAAGTAGTAGAAAATGGTAGACCTATTAATGAGATTTGCAAATGGCCTCACTCACTACAGAGTGTCAGCGACTGCATTTTAGCTAGGGTGTTCTCCATTAAAGAGACCTATTATCTATACATCTGCAGTTTTTAATGAAGTGTAGAAGTCTATGAAATTTTTAATTATACTTTTTGGCATCTGAATCATTTTAATATTATGTTTCACAACAAAATATGAATTTAATCATATTTGAATTTATATATTCTTACACTTTAAGTGGCTGTGTAGATTGATGAATTAAAGACTGTTCTCTTATCTGTATTATATAAAACAGATGTTATTTTCCAGGGCAATTCACAAAGAGAGTTTTTTCAAATGATGCCCCTTGGTGAAAAACTATACATTACTTTGTTTTCAAAAGGTTTAGGAACCAAATAGGGAGATGGCATAAAGAAGAAAGAGTAAGTATATATAGCATGATATTGAATTTAATGTGTGTAATAAATAGTCATTACAAACAGTTTTTTTAACCAAGGGGAATTTTGTATAAATGTGAGGGTAGATGTCAATTATTAAAACAGGAAGCTAAGAGTTTCAGAGTTTGAAATTTTTATTTATATACATTTTGATTATTCTAACACATTTTTAGGAAAAATACTTTTCCTTGCAGAGCTTTTCATATGTATTGGAATGTATATCATTTCTCTCTACCTCCACATTATATTAAAGTGATATCTCCTTTCAAGAGTTCAAAGTAATAGAGAGCAGAGACAGGGTTGGTTGAAATCTTCCAGTTTGGAGATTTCAGAACATTAATTTTCATGCCAAGGTCCACCTCACTTACTCATGTAGAAGTCTAAGAGATCAGGGTTCTATTAATTTTAATTCAGCTCCTATCATGAATTTTACTTTCTATGCTCAACCTTGAAAAAGTCATTTAACTTTTTTTTTGGGGGGGGGGTTCTCAGTTTCCTCATTTCTAAACAAGAAAGTTGTTTGCACTCAATGATTTCCAAGGGTCTGCTCCAGCTCTATGATTCTATGATTTATGAAACCTCCTCCTTCCACATTAAACTTTTTTACCAACTTCAAACAAGTAGGAAATTGATCAATTAAGGTTTCACCTCCTTTCCCTTATACTTACCCTTGAGTATAGGTTTTAATAAGCAAAGAAATGATCAGCTGGCAGTCAGAGGGAGAATAGAAGTACCAAAGGATTATTCACAAACTGTTTAATCCACCCTCTGCTGAGTCATTTAGGGTAGACTGGGGTTTGCAAACACTTTTAGAAAAGGAAAATGCATTGAAGGACATTACTTACGATAGAAATAGACTATTATATTTTCAAGGTTTTTCACTAATGGGAGGAAGTCTTTAAAAGTGGGCCATGAACACAAATTATAAAGATAAATTATTGAACCTACTTTTCAATTTAGGGTAGAAACTTCATTATAGTGAACATTAGCATCAATAAAGTTAATCTATTGGAGGCCCTATAGAACATTAATGATTTGCAGGTAGGTCTCATTTAGCGTAAATAATAATTTCCCTGAAGAGTTCATTTCTCAGATTTGTACTGCATATTGCCATTGGGCTGAAAAACAAATTTACCATTAATTAAATAATTCTAACTTTGAATAGTATGAATGTCAATACATGTGGCCAAACCTCAGAGGATCTTTATGCACACTAATTGGGATCTGGTTATAACGTTAAGACATATGATTGTTTCAGGTGAGGTAAGTGAAATTGGGAATCAGTATGCAATACCATGCATGAAAACTATTGAAATACTTATCTTCTTTGCATCAAAGTCTGGAATCAATGGCTCATAGGAAAGTGCTTTCTCACTCTAGAAGTGGGCTCATGCAATTGTGGTAGTCATGAAAATATCTATGATGGGCTTTTGGTGGAAAAGTAAAAAAAAATCTTCAATTATTAGATTCTTTTCATGAAATTGCTTTATATCCTTTTTTCATATGTCTATGATCAATCTCAGGCTCTGTATTTGTGAATCTAGTGCTCCCTATGGCTATATATTACAGCCCCTCCATTGCCTTTCTATTTCTTTAAGACATTACTAGTTCTAGCATTAACAAAGTAAGTTCCCTGAAGCTCAGGTAGGTCTGAACATATCACTCCTTACCCTCTTACTCAGTAATCTAGAGGATCAAAATAGAAATTCTTTTATTTTTCATTTAAAACTCTTCACAAACTGACCTCATCCTACTTTATTTATTTTATTCATCTCCTCGTACTTATAATCCATCAAAACTGGTCTTGCTGTTTCCCACTCCATTTCCTGTCTCCATGGCACTGTGTTGGCTTTATGCCAAGTCAGGAAAGCTCTCCAGTCTCACTTTTGACTCTCAAAAACCTTTATCCTCCCTCCTACCAACCCCCCACCATCACCACCAATGCCACCAAGTCCCAGTGCTTTTCACTGCAAATATTACAACTTATCTTTTCTTATATGTCTCTTGGATGTACCTAAATATGTATACATTGTTCCTAATGGGGAATTTCTCAGACTGGATTCCTTGAGGAACCAGGAAGTATCTCTTCCTAGCAAGTCTACAAGGCTAGAGGTCAAATAAAGAAAACTGAAAGGAAAAGAAAGTAATTGACATTCTAAGGAAGACCTCAAAACCTTCAACTTCCTATGCCACAAATTTGGCTTATATGGCTTTTCAGACTTGCTTAGGGTATTCAACCAGTCAGCTACACTCTACAGTATTTCAATGGACCAATGGATTATGGTATATCCCAAAGGAAGCATGGTCTGAGAAGTTCCTAGTTGCATGTTGGGTGCAACTTTTTTTGTAAAGGTAAAGACTGCTTCTTGGGTGAAGTAGGGTCTTCCTTGTGATTTAGTTTGCAGCAGAATGGAAGAGGAAAGGTAATTTAGTCAGCACATTTTGATAACAAGACTGTTGTTTGTTTTTTTCTCAACACCTCTCCTCCAGTGAAATTGAGGGCAGGGATGGTTTTCATTTTTGTCATTGAATCCCCAGCATCTAGAAAAGTGTCTGGCATAAAATCAACACTTTTAAAATCCTGTTAATTTATTTTTACAAAATATATTTAAAATTCAATAACCATGATAAAACATTCTTTTGCATGATGATTTTAAATGATCATAAAATAAACTTTAAACTCCATTCTTTATTATAAATATACATATTAACATTTACAAGATGGAAATTAAAATATCTTGTTGATCTCCATGTATCACTCCATTCCTCTCTGAATAAATGCTTTTTCTCCTTCATAATTTCTAGATTTTGTTATTTTTTATTATTTTATGCAGGCAAATCATGTAATGGGGGAAAGGGGGGGAAATAAGAATGCTCTATGTTGAACTTCATTAGTGGTTCTTTCTCTGAGTACTGGTATAATCAGGCACACTGAACTCTTGCTCTATCCATTACTATGATATTTTTCTTATGAACTCAAGAAGACCTATGTTCAAACTCTTCTCTAGGCATTTACTGGCTGCTTGACCCTCAGCAAGTCATTTAAACCCTTTCGGTCTCAATTTCCTTGATGATAAAATGAGGCTACACATTCCTCCCAGGCTTTTTGTGAGGATCCAAATATATATTTGTATGTATATGTATATTTGTATATATATATATATATATATATATATATATATATATATATATTTTAAATATATGTGTTTATGTGTATATAGGCATAAATGTATGTATATGCATATATGTATATATATATCGAGAGAGAGAGAGAGAATGCTTTGCAATACTCAGAACTCTAAATAAACAAAGGCTATTATTATTATTATTATCACTATTATGGGAAGATAGGTAATAGAACATTGGGCCCTAAAGTCAGGAAGATCTGAGGTCAAATGTGACCCCTGACATGTCCTAGCTGTATGATCCTGGGCAAGTCACTTAACTCTGTCTATTTTATAATCTGTAAAATGAGCTGGAAAAGGAAACAGCAAATCAATCTAGAAAATCCCAGATGGGGTCCCAAAGAGAACATGAATGAATGAAAAATGAAAACAAAAATGATTGATTGTTGTTGGATTTGATCATTATAGAAGGTGTGTATATTGCTGTTCTGGTTCATTTTTCTTCACTCTGCATCATTTCATATAAGTGTTCCTAACTAAATAATTGGGACCAATATCCAGCCAAAACTATGAGGCAAATGACCCCATGTTCAGCCACTAAATTGATTGTCTTACTAAATCAATCTTTACTTTTCCTAGGGATAATAACAACAAAAATAACATCACATAAAAGAGCACTTTATACTTTTCAGATCATTTTCATAGATAGTTCATAAGTCCAACAACTACTACGTATCATACTCTGAGTGGAGCCCCAGGATACAAAGACAAAAGATAGCCCCTGATCTCAAGGAACTCATAATCTAATGAGGAAGATTAACATGCAAACATGCAAACAAATATCTATCTATCTCCATCTCTATCTCTATTTCTATTTTTATCTCTATATCTATCTATCTATCTATCTATATGTAAACAAGAAAAAAACAAGATATAAACTATAAAAGAAAGCACCAAAATTCAGAGAATTTCCTCCAGAAACAGGGATTTTAGTTGGGACTTGAAGTAAGCCAGAAGGAGGAGATACATTCCCATATAGAATTTCAACACTGTGGGGTAGGTGGGGAAGAAAATATGTCCATTTGACAGATAAAAACCCTGAGGTACAGGGAGGTAACATAATATGTTAAACAGTAAGTTAGTCACAACATAGACCTAGTACTATGTTCTTTTCACTATTGTCAATCCAATAGCCTTAAAATCTTTTTTTTTAATCTTTTAAAAGTCGGACACAACTTCAATAACCCAACGTCCAGAACCATATCTTGGAGAGCAGGTTATATGATTGGAGCAATATATATGAGATGACTAGCAAGACAATAACTTCATTCAAATTGATTAAGAGTGAATTTGATCACAGGGCATTTTCTCTGCAGGGAGTATTGGAACAGCCTTTTCAACAGCATGCTTTCACAGAGAAGTCAGTCATGGTAATAGTCTGCAAAAGTGGATAGATCTTTAACCACCACAGGTAAAGGATGATGAGATAGACTAAGGGGGCAATATCCCACTTCTGCTTAATTTTTTTTATTTTTTTAACCCTCGAGAGTTGCTGCCAGTGAACTCTCTAAAGCAATTTTAGGTAAAGATAAGGACAAGAATCATAAAGGATGGGCAGGTTTGGATGAGTGGCAATCTGTACCATTGAAGAAAAATATTCAGAGATCCATTGAAATAAAGTCTAATTAATATTGTGAGAAATATGAGTCTAGTTTTATTATATTCTCAAAATAATAGCATTTTGCTCTAAAATTAGGTCATGTGTGCACATATACCTACCTAAATAATTACTGAATGCTTCTTCCATTCCTCTCTGCCTTGTACTTTTTCCTTTTTTTCTAATATAAAACTGCAAAATATACTATTCCATAATCCATAAGAAGACAAGCTTTGTTCCTTTAAAATGTTTTTAGGAAGGCTCATTGAAAAAGCACATGAAATGTAGTCAACTTCAGCAAAGCAATCGTTAATTTATAGTTTATAATATGACTGTGCAGATTTAGAATGTTCAGTTTGCTTTTTTTTCTGGATACCCAATGGTCATTTTAAGACTAAATGGCCACTTTGACAAGCCTAACAATTCAGAGGGTTTATAGCAACTGTAAATCTATTAAACCACAATTTGCACATAATAAAATGAAACAGCAAGCAGTTAAATGAAAGCTCAATTCTAAGCTACAGAACATTTTCCAGGAAAAGTCATTGAGACTGCTTCTGCTACCGCTGCCGTCCTTTGAGAAATTCAATCATGCTGATTGAGGAAACCTGGAGAGAGTTGGCTGTTCCTTCCTCCAATTCATAATTGCCCTATAGACCATTTAATCATCTGTAGATGAAACAAAGCTTGTGCTGTGGAGTACCGGAAGCAGAGGCATGAGCTTATCAAACACTTCCTCCTCCGACATGCATAAGCAGGCACCCATCTCTAGATTTTTGAGCAGCCCTGCTGTCAAACTGGGGAGCCAAACACAGACTGCCTCTTCCTGGAGTCACTACGGTGGCCTTCCTGAATGCCTTTATTTTATTACAGTAAAGAATAAAGCAGTCAATTTTTCAGCCACCAGGTTCACCAGAGACGAAAGTCAACCAATAAATGTGGACCCACTAACAGAGCCAAGACCTTCCCCTGGTACTGGATTGATAGAAAGACATAATCTTTAAAATCAAAATGGAAAAAAAAAGTTATTTTAATAATCCTGAAAGATAGCCTTCATGAAAAAAATGTCTGTTATGTTTGCCTATTTGGGTGTATAATATATAAAATATATTATACACTCATATAATGTAGTTGCTAAACTCTTTGCAAAGATGTAGTCCTAAAAACGACCTCCAAAGGCTCACTCTTTTATTATTACTCTCATTTTCAGTTTCTAGTAAGTTTTAAGGCTCCATGTTGTTGTATGACCCCAGCCCAGCTTACAAAAGGTCTGGTCAGAAACTTTCATGCCCATTTTCATTAAGTAAGAAAGAAAAGACAGACTGGCAAGTGGAGACACTGAGAACTGGAAAACCTGATACATCATACTAATTGGCTGGGAATATTAGCCTTTTGTAGAGATTTGAAATCCATTTCCTCCTAACTATAGGCAGTGTGTACTGTACGTAACCATGTGGAGAGGCTTTCCCAGCTCCAACTCCTGTTTTGAAAGTGGGTTTGAGAGAATATGCTGTTTACCAAGGATTCCTTTAAAGAATAGCATCATTGTTCAGAGTGGACCATTTGTGTTTTCTTGCACTGTAAGTTTTTTTAAGCCCTTTTTTTTGGTCAGTGGGAATTTTTTTAAAGGAATTTTAATTCTAAAAAAAAACACTTACTTTGTCTCATGCGTGCCAATTAAGTTCAATTCATTGAATCAACAGTTTTCTGTTACCTGTTCCTTCAGGTAGAACAGTGTCTGATACCCCTGCCCTTTCCCATGGTTCTGTGCAGGGACCTTTGCTGCCCGAAAACAGTAGGGACACCTGTTTTCAGAGAAGGGGAGGCTAGCACCTGAAATCTTAGGAATGGGGCTGCCATTGAAAAGGGGCGCTGGATAAGGCAGCCACTGTGATAGGCAGCGGAAATTTGATAATGAAAGGAGATGCCTAATAGATTAATCTGGTGCGATTTGCCAAAACACAGGGTTTTTTGGAAGATTATCCACACTAGCAATAGGAAGCCCTTTGTTAGGTGAAAGTCCCCACTTATCATTGTATTCTTTATCTCCATAAGAAACATAATGGTCTACTTGTTTACATGCATGGCAGATATATTCAGAGCTGGGCTCTGGGACTGTGAACTCCCTTTCATTTGAAATGTTTCCAGCACGCAGGTTATTAGCTGAGGGGGAACAAGCAGTTGGACACATATAAAATTTAAATCAGCCTTGCTTAGATTGGCAAAAATGAATGTTATTTCATCCACTGGGAAAATGTTTTACTTCCTGTTCAAATACTTTTGGATGAAAATCACAAGCTCATTTGTAGCCTTCATAGATGGATGTATGTGTTTATATACATATATATTTAAAGCTTAAGTGGTATGTCTACAGAATGTATTTGTTACTATATACCAGTTATTTTCTACTAGTCAATTATTTTATTTACTTGTTTTGACTCAGTTTTATTCTGCTTACCATAAAATGTGAATTATGACCACATTATTCTCACTGAATATGTCACTAAAATAGTCTTTGATATATCTGGAATAGAACTGTTTTGGATTGATTTTCAAATATGATTTTCAATTTTGATTTCCAAATTTCTTTCACATATTGGAAGACAAAATTACCAAAGTGCCATGCTCCTGAACAACTGTGAAAGATCCTCATACCTAAATACAACTTTATTGAAACCTTTGATCACCAGACCTTTATATCTTGGGCCTTAAAAGGTTTATAATAGATGACTAACTTCATTATTTATTTGTGTGGATATTGAGGAAATGGGCAATTTTTAAGAATGATACTTCTACTGCCTTAACTTCCAGGATGCAAGCAAACAGGAAAACAAAGAACAATCCTTACCACCCCCATTCTGACTCCAATCCCCAAAAGCTGCTAGAAGGGTTTTGGCTCTGTATAGCCTACCTCAACCAACAAGTGTCCTTATTTATTATGTGTGAGCTTGCACACAAAGAGGGACTAAAAATTATGAAGGTGAAACAGGGATGGAAATCTGATAAACTCATCAAAAGGGAATGGATCTCAAAAGAATTGTCTGTCTAGACCAGCTGACAGCTACAAACAAAAGTTAGTGGCTCATGCAACTGAAAATGGATACAATGCAATGAAAAATTACCACCAGGTAACACCTGGCACCATATGAGAAAATGTCATTTTTCCCGCTTCAAACAGCTTTTAGAAGTCAGAGTTGGGGGCGGGGAGACACTTTGGAAATCTATTCCTTACATTTATCGTTTTTTATTTCATATTTTACAGTTTGCTTGAGGCACATATGGCTTTTGAGTCGGTCTCTTCCAGTCTTCCAATCACCTTAAACAACATCTAGCCCCATACTAGCAATTCTAGATCTCCAGAAATAATTTTTTGCTTGGGGGCAGAATCTCCACAGCATACCTAAATGTGATTGCTGAGCATTCTAACTTGAAACAAGGATTCTAAAATATTTTCACACAAACTTTTTGTATTTTATCTAAGCAGTTTTTTGATTTAAATTATTAAAATATTTGCCTGAGTAGAGATCATTAAGCAATCTGGTTGAGCCAGCACTGACTTTCATTACCCCACTACACCAAAAATAAAATGAGTACATTTCTAATTAGAGTAAGTTTGATCAGTCCAAGAGTAGAACTGTCAATCATTCTACTATCACAAATGCAGGAGCATGTATTCTCAATCAGTTTATTTTTCTAAGGAACACACCACCCTGGTTTATGTTTCTCAATGGAAATGTATGGCTGCGTGACCAGACCTAAAAACCATGGTATTTCCTTTTCATAGATGTTAAAACACCATGAATAAGCAGGATTCCTCACCATCAAGCACCTTCATGGTTAATTAAATCTCCGCACATATGCTCATAGAAGACCTTGTGTCTCTGTGGTATAGTAACTTAGTCCCAGGGATAAACACAGTAATAAAATTTGCTTCTTGGGCTTGGAATGTTTTCACTAGATGCTGACTATTTCAAATAACTTTTTTTCTTCTAGTACAATTATTTTATTTCCATGAATAAAAGCATCCACTTCCCTTTTACTTTTCAAAAATACATAGTCTGGTAAAGAAAATAAATTAACATACAAAGTCACATTGAAATGTCTGTTGTAAATTTATAGAAAAACTTTGCTACATGTTCTGGCCAAACAACAAATGTGTCTCCTTTTTATAATTGACAGTTGTTTCCTCTTCTTGTTTTAGAAATAGAAATGTCATGTGAAATTGGGTTTTTATTTTCTAAATGTCCAAGTAATTCTTCTTAGGAGAGTGTTTTGTTTCCAGTAAGTTCAATAAATATTTGTTGGATGAATGAATGCTAGGATTCTTTTTTTTTGCCATTTTAAAATTCTTTAACCAGTGAATCAGTAGCTGGTCCCACATACAAAGAAAAATTCTCTAGAAATAGGTGTAGTTATAGGAGAATACACACACACACACACACACACACACACACACACACACACACACACACACACAAACACACACACAAACACATTAGAGATGGGTAATCTTATCTGAAAAAATACTGACAAACTGAGATGCCTTCTCCCCCACTCCTCTTGGAGTGCAGAGAGGCAATTTGGAATTCAGATGAGCTGATAATGGGTGAGTTGGAAAGAAAATTCAGAAAAGGCTAAGTTCAGGCATAATAATAAATGTTTTCAATAACATCCAAATGTCTAGTGTAATTAATATTAAAAAACTTTGAGGATGGTAAATTCAAAAAATAGAAGTCCAGAACCACTGTCACAAGTCAAAATATCTAGGAAAACAATTACAGTAGAAATACTCTGAAAAGTCTCTTACTATACAAATGATCTTACTGAAGAATATAAATTCTCTAATATTCTAAATATGATGCTATATTGATGAAGTAGATAAATACAGCTATCTATATCTGTCCAAAATAAATCAAAATGGGGACCCTGAAAGAAGACAATTGCCACTGGGAAGGATCTTCTTCTTTACTTGGCATATTCCTTCATACCCCTAGTTTAGATTAGGAATCTTAAACACATAAAATGAGTTGATTAAAAATTTATAAAAATTAAAGATCGTATACAGAATATTTTAATACTTAGGACCAACTTCTATTATTTCTCTAATGTTTATGTGTCTTCAAGTTCTAGCTCTGATTCTTCCTAGCTCTCTATGTAGGAATTACTGAGAAGTCACTAGATGGAGCACTAGATGGAGCTCTCTGAGCCTCAGTTTCCTCATCCATAAATAGGGGTAATAATGTTTCCATTAGTTGTCTAACTACTTTGTTAATCTTGAAATGCTTTGCAAACCATAATGGTTCAAGGTTCAGTGATTTGATGGGTGTAGGTACTCCAGATGGCAACCCTTTTATGTGTTAATAGACATTCTTCCTGAAATCATTGCATCTGAAAAAGATTAATCATCTAGTGAATTCTGAAGAGGAGCCGTTCTGAATTTAGCTAACCTGAGCCTCAGATTACAGGCACACATCTCTTCACCTAACATATAGTCAAAACCATTCCAGCATGGTGGGACCTGTCAGAGTTTAAATTCTATTGCCCTAACCTTATAGAATCCTGTGGCATCATTATGCTAAAAACTAGTCACTGGAGGAGGAATATATTCTAACCAGAAAGAAGAAAGCAATCATCAATCAGCAGCAGCAGTATCATTGTTGTCATCCTCATCATTATTATTATTATTTTGTATTTATCTTAAAGGGACTTTATGGAATTATTTATCTTCACTCTTTTGATGTGGTGAATGAATACATGCACATGCATGTACACACACACACACACATATATTCAAAAAAACAGCATAGCATGATAGAAAGCTGTCTTCTGAGTTAAGAAACCCTGGGTTCAAGTACTTTTTTTATATCAACTTGCTGTATGACTTTATGCAAGTTGCTTAACCTCTCTGTGCCCACAAGCAACTCACTAAAAATATAAGATGCTGAATAATAATTGTTCTACACTAGAAGAAAGTCTCCTCATCAAAGGTTCTCTACATCACAGGTGTCAAACACAGTCAAATTAGCTTAAAATGAAATTGGGAAATAGTTAACAAAATAAATAAAACTACAATAAAAATAGATATTATTACATTTTAAAACTGAGTCAATATGTGACCAAAGGGATGCTTATATGTGGATTAATAGCCCCTGTTTCTATTTGAGTTTGATAAAACTGTCTTAAAGAATGCCCTGTTGTTGTTTAGGCATTTTCAATCATGTTTGATTCTGCTGTCTTCTAAGCAAAGATACTGGGGTTGGCTCATTTTACAGATGAAGAAACTGAGGCACAGAAGGTTAAGTGACTTGCCTATGTGACACATCTAGTAAGTGTCTGAGGCCAGATTTAAATTCATGAAGTCTTCTTAACTCTACATCCAAAATATATAGCTATAGATTTACAGAAAGCTAGATGATTATGTGTATATGGATATGGATACACATGCATACATATCTATTTGTCTTTACCTAAGGCTTACAAATACAACTGAGGGATTAAATCAAGATCTTTGAAAATTAGAAAACATATAAAAATAAAAAACATTGGCAAGAGCTTGAAGAAAAAATCAAAATGTTTTTCAATGTCATGAAGAAACAAAGAGATAAATCATCTGTATTTTAGGGAGCATAGTCGAAAGGAATAAGAACAGAGCATTCATCTTCCCTAAACCCTAATGAGACAGCACAACTGTCC
This sequence comes from Macrotis lagotis, assembly GCF_037893015.1. NCBI lineage: Eukaryota > Metazoa > Chordata > Mammalia > Peramelemorphia > Peramelidae > Macrotis > Macrotis lagotis. Next base: position 405,876,217 of record NC_133666.1, read on the forward strand.
ATAAAAGAAGATGCCTTATGACAGCATAGCCTTCACTCTATTACCCACAGAAATGAAAAGACAGTCTAGTTGCTTCTTGAAGACATCTTTGATTCCTTTCTCATTTGTACCCATCCATTTAATACCTCCATCCTGAAAACTTTTCTTTGTAATGCTTCTTAACCCATTGAGTACTTACTCTCTACTTCCAAAGTAATTTTCCAAGTTCAGGTCTCTATCATGTCACTTCCCTAATAAACTCCAGTTATTCCCTATTGCCTCTAGGAGCAAATACAAAATGCCTTATTTTGGCATTCAAAGCTCTTCAAAACCACACCTTTATTCTTAGATCAGTGATGCTGGCTTCCTGGCTATTTATGAATAAGGCATTCTTGGCTGTGTTGTAGCCTCTGCATTAAATGCTCTTCCTCCTCAATTTCATCTACTGACTTCCCTGTCTTCCTTTTAGTCACAATTAAAACATCACTTTCTACAGGAAACCTCCCTAAATCCTCTAATTTCCAGGTACTGTTATACCCCTAAAGTATCCTGGAGAAGTCACTCATTCTCTCAGTGTATAAGTAACTCTTTAAGACTATAATTACATGTACAAAAAATATTCATAGCAGCCCTGTTTGTGGTGGCAAAGAATTGGAAATCAAGTAAATGTCCTTCAATTGGGAAATGGCTTAGCAAACTGTGGTATATGGAACACTATTGTTCTATTAGAAACTAGGAGGGAAGGGAATTCAAGGAAGCCTGGAGAGATTTGCATGAACTGATGCTGAGTGAGATGAGCAGAACCAGAAAAACACTGTACACCCTAACAGCAACATGGGGGTGGTGATTAACCTTGATGGACTTGCTCATCCCATCAGTGCAACAATCAGGGACAATTTGGGGCTGTCTGCAATGGAGAATACCACTTGTTTCCAGAGAAAGAACGGTGGGGTTTGAACAAAAGTCAAGGACTATTACCTTTAATTTAGGGAAAAAAACCTAATATCTTATTGTCTGATCTTGCTATCTCTTATACTTTATGTATCTTCCTTAAGGATATGATTTCTTTTTCATCACATTCAATTTGGATCAATGTATACCATGGATAAAATGTAAAGACTGAAAAATCGCATTCTGGGGGGGGGAAGTAAGATTAGAGGAAAAATTGTAAAACTCAAAATAAATAAAATCTTTATAAAAAAGACTATAATGTAGAAGGTACAAACTTCCATTGAAAGAAGGAATTTTCTGTTTCAGTGAAAACACAAATCTAGTCCTTATCTTCCTGTCTTTTCCTCAACTAGAGCATGAAGTCTTTGAGGATAAGAGGTTCAATCTTCTCTCTAGTGATCCAAATACCTATAACAATACCTTGCAAAATAGTAGATACATAATAAGTATTGAATGATTAATTGATGATGAAAGATATTGAGTCTTCTTTCTATAGAGAATCACAGTCATTTTGGAAAATGTCTAGTATAATAGTCAGAAGACCTGGTTTAAGACCTAGCTCTGCATCTTGCACCTTATATGACAATGGAGAAGTCATTTCCCTTGCCTAAGTCTCAGTTTCCTTATTTTTAATAGAAAGGCATTACACTAGATTATAGAATCATAGAGTTCAAATCTCAAAAGGACTTTAGAGGCAATCAATCCATTCATTTTTTCTATAAAGGAACTGAGATTCTTAGTGGTTAAGTGACTAGCCTTTGGTCAAATAGCTAGTAAGTGTCAGAAATAGAAATGTGAATTTTTATATTCTTGTCCCCAAGTCCCACACTCTATCTATTCTACCATGAATATTACCTTTGAAGTCTGTTCCAGCTCTGAAATATGACCTAAAAATAGACCACAGTATTTCAAAAGATTAGTAATTTCATTAGGATACAGATTGTAACCCATTCATAGTTCAACAATGTGAACTGCTGTGTCACACTCATTATTCAGGGATCAGCCTTTTAGTAACAATTCACCCTGGTAAGAAACAGAAACATAGTCTGTTTTCTATTTAATTTTTCTTATTTTGGTCTTATTGGAGCTCATACTCTACTGGGATATTTTAAAGAACCCAGAGTAATCTCTAAACCATAATGAGGATCGAAAAGACTTTAGGGAAGCACACTAAAATATACAAGCAAAAAGTCAAAAATAAAATCAGTCATCTTGCTGTTCCGTCTTACCTTCATGGTAGCTCTTTATGCTACTGTTCATAAGCAACTAAATGAAGATATTGAATTTACTGGGTAGATGTTTCATTGTCTATTAAATGCTATGGGATTTTGTATTATAATGTAAAGGACTAAGCACAGTTCCTAAAACATAGTAATATAGAAATGGGGTGATGATGACAATGGTGATGAATAAAGGAATGTTAATAATTAGGGAATTCTGAATTACCACAAGAATCATATTATGTGTACATATATAGTATACATATGTATACTCTGGCCTGAAATTTCAATTAAAGCAAATAAGTCTTTTCTCATCTCATGATTGCTGACCTTAATTTTTGGTCTATGAAGAATGATCATTAGTTAAAGTTAAATAATAGTATGCAGTCTTGCTCTCTATTTAAACTTTTTTTCTTTAATTAAAAGATACTGTCCAATTAATATAATATTCTAATTTGTTATTTGTCTCAGTTGTGTCTGACTCTGTGAACTCATTTTGGGGTTTTCCTGACAAAGATACTACAGTGATTTGCCACTTTCTTCTCTAATTCAGGCTATAGAAAGTGACCTACTCAGGGTCATGCAGCTAATATGTGCCTTAGGTCACATTTGAACTCAGATCCAATACTCTATCTATTTTGCCACCTAGCTGACATAATAATTTAATTAGTGAACAAAAATTAACAATTTTAATGTATTTCAGTATATGTCATTACTTATTGTGACAATACTAACATAGGAGTAATGTATAGTTTGGGGAATATAGTTGGTATTTAATAAATTGTTATGGTATGGAATGGGATAGAATAAAACACTGAAGATACATGTTTCTTATTCTAGAATTAGACTACAATTCAAAAAGATTAATTAGGATAGTAGGGGTTAACTGTGGAACACAGAAGCAATTGAAAGTCAATTTAGAAGATCATATATTTCTAAATGGAGGTTGTTATTGATCATTTGTGTGATAGGATCTTAGAATTATAACTCTAAGTGACATTACAAGTTTTCTAGTGCAAATTTCTGATTTTTATAGGTGAGGAAAATGAGACCAAGAAGACTAAGAAGTTAACCCAAGATAACACAGTCAAAAAAATGGTAGAGCAAGGATTTGAACTCAGATTGCTTCTTTCCAAATTCATCACGTGTTCCACTACACTTCACTTTTTACCAGAAAAGGGAAGGAAAGAATCAGGAAAGGGATGGATGAGACCAAGGCCAGATTTCAGCACAGGCATATTAGATGATACCTATGAAGCATGATATAAGGCAAGAGTTCTTAACTTTTTTTGATTCCCTGGACTCCTTTGACAGTTTGGTTAATTCTACAGACCCCTCCTCAGGAAAAAAAAAAAAGTTTTTAAATGCATAAAATATAATACAAAGATTAAGAAGGAAACCAATCATATTTAAATTAAAATGATTTTTTTTCACTTCTAAGTTTGCAGACTGTCTGAAACATATGTTTAGTTAGACATAGACCATAAGTTAAGAAACCCTGGTTTAAGGAAAACCACACAGTCCCACCTGTCCAAAAATCTATCTTTTCGTGGTTCAAGACTATATTTCTATTTGCCTTAAATTCCTGCCATGTACACTACTCCTTCAGATTAGATAACAAAGTAAGGTCTGCAAATCCTTTTCTTCTAACCCTCTTCTGATAACATATTAACATAATCAGTTCATTTGAAAAGTTATACTTAGGAAACTTTGAAAGATATGGAAAGACAAAGAAGATGAGATACAAGTTATTTAAATGTGATCAGGCAATAAATTATGGCACTCCCTTGGCAGGTATTTAGAGGAGACTTCCCCCAAAGGATGCTTAATGCTTGAGGAATTAAAGATTAATTTCCCATGCTTTTATAGGTCTTACCAGGGACATCTTGCTCCCACTTTGATTTCACAAATCAGTTTATACTATTTATATCCTTGTGAGGAATTTTAAAATAGAATTATTTCAAGTGTTATTCTGACATTAAAATGATGTGACGAAGTCTTTTCAAAATATTTTATTTGGAGATCTATTATTTAAGTAAATGCCACTCTTTGCAACATCTTGGGCATCCTAAGGTGAACCGTGGATAGAAGATAGAACCAGAAGTCTAGAAAAGTCAAGTTCAAATCCAACCTCTGAAAACTAGTTACTAGTTGTAACTCTTAGCATATCAATTAATCTCTTTGTACTTCAATTTCCTTATCTGTAAATTGAGAATAATAATAAATCTTCTATCTCACAGGGTTGATATGAGGACCAAATAAGATGTTATATAAAACCTACATAAATATTATTAAGTTATTTCCTCATAATTCAGGTCAATAACCTTAATTTAGTTTTTATTCACCAAGAATTTATGACTTGGGAGCTTGGGCAAATCATTTGCATTTGGGAGAATCACAGTTCTTCAACTATAAAATAAGGGGATTAAAGTACATGTCCATTAAAACACCTGACAGTTCTTAAAATATGTTCTTGTGATTCTATTAGTGTGTAAGGCAGTTAAACTATAACCATCCTGAAACATAAAATCTAAAGAAAATGAATTATAAGAAAGGGTAGAAAGGTTGACTTTCCTGTAGCCTCGTAGTGATATGTTAGATCACATCAAACATGTGTTCAAGATCTAACTGAAGAACCTGGCTTGGAAGTTTAGAAAGTAGCTCCAGCTATCCTAGCCTCAGAAAAGTTTGGACAGCTCCATTGTTTGTAGGCTTTTCACTTCCTCTGGAGTCTGATGCTGTGTTGACGCCAGCAACTGTCTGCTAGCCTCCCAAAGGACTTGCTGGATTTCTAGATGTGGTTTTCAATTTCCTTGTGTGTTCGTGCAGTTAAGAAATTTTTTCCATGCCTTTTATTATTTTTATTATTGTTGTTGTTATTACACAATATATGGAGGGGGAGAGGAAAGGGGTTGGTGAGGCAAAACATTCTAGTTCTCCATGGAAAAGGACAGATCCCTCCAGTGAATCTACAAGTTGACTCACTCTATTTTTAAATAATTAAGATAAGCAGACTCAGGAATGTATTTTTTGATCAATTCTAAATCAAAGTCCTGACAAGCTGTCAGTAATTTGACAAATAAATCTCAGCAATTCCATTCACTCTCAATGTATGGTTTGTCAGAAACTATGATCATAACTCTTTTAAATGACTTAATAAAGAAATCAATGAGGAATTTTATTTCAATAGTTTCCTGAGGAAGATTAGTGAAATCACAGTCAACCCAGAAAGAGTGTCATAAAAATTTAAAACTAATGTGCTATCCCCATGACCACACTTTTGGGGGGATCACAACTTCATGTAATTCCTATTTTCTTGCCTAGTTATTATACAGAGGTGAACCTATCCAGAGTATCAGGAGCTGTTCCAGTATTATCCAGGAGAGTTTACCAAATGCAAAAATCTTTAAGGAGGATGCCAGGGAATGACTCCTTTGCCTTATGAGGATCAAGCTAAGGGGAAGAGAGAATCATCACTTGGAGTTTGAATATGAGGTGAAATCTTTGACAGTGGAAATCTATTCTAAAATTGGCAAAACATAAGAGAAAGGAGCACAATATTACTTTGTCTCCAGTTCTTTAATCATTGCCTTTTGTTGCAGATAATATAGGAAAAAAAAGAATTAATGAAAAGATAGTTCAGGCACAGTACCAGAAACTATATATGAGTTTACACCAGAGTAAAAGACATGAAATATATTCTGCCAAATTCCTTTTATGACACCAACAAGGTGCTGATACCTAAACCAGGAAGAACCAAAACAAAGAAAATTATAAACTAATCTCCCTAATGAACTTTGATGTAAAAATCTTAAATAAAATTTTAACAGTTATTACTAGGACAATACAGCATGATCAGGTAGGATTTATACCAAGAAAAGACAAGAATAATGAGGGAACTGATGAAATAAATTGTCAAGGAAGGTGGACTAGCTATACCAGATCTAAAACTATACTATAAAGCAGCAGTCATCAAAATTGCCTGGTCCTGGTTAAGAAATAAGAGTAATGGATCAGTGGATTGGGATAGGTTCAAAAGAAACAGTTGTAAATGACTACAGTTATTTACTGTTTGATAAACTCAAAGACATTACTTCTGGGATAAGAACTCACTATTTGACAAAAATTATTGGGAAAACTGGAAAATAGTATAGCAAAAACTAGGCATAGACTGTATGCACATCTCATACCCTATACCAAAATAATGTCAAAATGGGTGCAGGATTTAGACATAAAAGTTGACAACATAGATGAACTAATAGACCAAGAAATACTCTATTTATCAGATCTATGGAAAGGGGACAAATTTAACCAAACAAGAAATAGAGTACATTATAAACTGCAAAGTGAATGACTTTGACTATATCAAATTTTAAAAGTTTTTGCACTAATAAAATCAATGCTATAAAACTTAGAAGGAAAGCAGAAAGCTGGGAAACAATCTTCAAAACTAGGAATTCTGATAAAGTTCTCATTTATAAAATATGTAGAGAACTGCATCAAATTTATAAGGTTGCAAGTCATTCCCCAGTTGATAAATAGTCAAAAGATATGAATAGACAGTTTTCAAATGAATAAATTGAAGCTACGTATGATCATATGAAAAAATGTTCCAGATCATTATTGATTAGGGAAATTTAAATTAAAACTACTCTGAGGTATCACCTCACACCTATAAGATTGGCTAAGATGACAAAAAAGGAAAATGATCAATGTTGGAGAGGTTTTGGGAGGATTGGGACATTAATTCATTGTCGGTGGAGTTGTGAACTGATCCAATCATTCTGGAGAGCAATATGGAACTATGCCCAAAGAGAAATAAAACTGATCATACCCTTTGACCCAGCAATTCCAGTTCTAGCCCTATAACCAGAAGAAATCATAAAAAAATAGGGAAAGTCCCATAGGTTCCAAAATATTCGTAGCAGCTCTTTTTTATTATAGTGGCAAAGAACTGAAAATTGAGGGGATACTCATCTATTGGGGAATGGTTAAACAAGTTAGGCTACATGAATATTATTGTTGATCTATAAGAAACCATAAATATTCAGACTCTAGAGAAGCATGGAATGAGTTATAGGATCTGATGCTGAGCAAAGGGAGCAGAACCAAGAGTACAATGTACACATTAATAACAACATTGTGAGATGATTAACCCTGATGAATGCAGCTGTTCTCAGTAGTTCAGAGAGTTAGGATAATCCTGTTAGACCAGCTATGGACAATGCTATCCCCATAAACAAAACAAAACAAAGCAAAACAAAACAAATCCTTCAGAATCTAATGACCATTACATTTACTTTTTTAAAAATATCTCATGTATTTCTTTCCCTTAATTCCTCATACCAAAAATGATGAATCTGTAAACATGTTTAGCACAAATGTGTGTGTTCTATATCAACCTGACTTTTCACTGCAGAGAAGAAGGGGAAGGAAGGAAAGGTGGAAGGAAATTCTGTAACTTAAAAATACACATATACATATAGATAAATATTGAAAAACCTTCAAAACATGTATTTGGAAAAATAAAATATCAATTAAAAGAAGACATGAAATATGCTTTCAAATTAACATTTTTTATACAAACAAATTCAGAATAGATGGGTGGTTGGAGGAGGGGAGACAGAGACCCTGGCATACTTCAAGCCCAATACTCAGGTTGTTGGTATGCTCATAATTAGCACCTTGAAGAACAAATAGAACTCTAAGTCAATAGTTAGAATTAAGGAGAACATTAACCACTTTCAAAAATAAGTTGACTAATTTCCAATGACAAGCAAATAGGCTGTTTCTAGGGCTTAGTTACTGATACTTCTTTATGATCCCAACTTCAGTCATCCTGATCTATAACTGGTCACTGGACCCAAATGACTCTGGAAGAGACTCTGAACAGCTTCCTCTCCTTCCCCCCCCCCACTTAAATTCAGCTCAATTGCACTGTGGCATCATATCCCAGAAGTTCTAATCTTCTTTGAGAATGAAGAACAAGCAACAACAAAAGCTCCACACATGTCATCTGACTAATGCATCAAATTAATGCTGCTAGTCTGACCCTGATTCAAAAGATTGCAAAAGAAAGTAATGGAGGAAATTGGAGGAATACCTGTGAATTGGCAAATAACTGGCTAAACAAATTGTGTTATCTGATTGTGATGGAATTCTATTTGCTATAAGAAATGGTGCACTGGTTAATTTAAAAAAAAACATGGAAAAATTTGCATGAAATAATAAGTGAAAATAGCAGAACCAAGTGATCACTTTACACAGTAATAGCAAATGTTGTTCTAAGACCAATTTGGAATCACTAAGTCATTTTGAGTATTATAATTACTCAAATCACTTACAATGGAGCTATGAAGAAATATGCTTTATATATCCAGAGAAAGAATTATTAGATAGAATTATTTATAGTATGATTTTATATATACAAATATACACATATGGAGTACTAGGTTTTTTTTGGGGGGGGGGTGTTTCTGGACACCAGAGTCTAAGGACCCTGATAAACCAAAAGTATTTAGAGGACTGCAGCCTCTGAATTAAGGACATTTACTTCATGGCAAAACAGATCAGATGAATAAAAAGAACAGATTTATTCTAGATTAAAAAAGATTTGGGTGGGGTGGAATAAGGTTGGGTGAGAATAATCAATATGATATCTGTGTTCAAGGATTTGAAGGGTTATCATATAATGAAGGTATTAGATTTGCTCTTTTTTGGTCTTGAGAACAAAAGCAGACATGATGGATAGTAGCTTCAGAGAAGCAAATTTGGATTTGATGTGAGGGGAAACTTCCTATTAATCAGTGTTGTCCAAAAGTTGAATGACTTGCATAGAGAAATGGTAGAGCCCTCTTCCTAGGAGGTTTTCAAACAGAACTTTAAAAAATACTTGTCAGGTATATTATAAAGAGAATTCCTTCTTGGATAAGTTGAATTTGATGAATGCTGAAATCTCTACCATTTCTCTTTTATTCTAGATGGGCCTCTACAATTCAGCATGTCAGGGGCAGCTAGGTGGCGCAGTGGATAGAGCATCAGCCCTAAAGTCAGGAGTACCTGAGTTCAAATCCTGCCTTACTAAAAAAAAAACCCCTACAATTCAGCATGTCTAAAACTGAAATTATTAGTTAAGTTCAATCAAACCTTCTATCCTCTTTTAAATTTCCCTATTATAGTAAGTACCACCATCCTCCCAATTACCCAAATTCATGTTCTTGGTGTCATCCTCAGTTCCTCAATCTATGCAGTCTCACTCACCTATCCAATTTGTTGTCAAATTCTTTCACCTTGACCTTCACAACATTTCTCATACACATCCCTTGCTCTCCAACCTATAAATTATGATGTCCTTCTAATTTGTCTCCTTGTCTCCTCTCTTCCTATTTCAGTCCATGTTCCACACCCTAAGTAATTTTTCATAAGTCTGACCATATTACTCTCCCACACCCATATAAACTCTCTGTTACTAGATAGCTTGATGACCCAGTGCATAGAATGCTGGACCTAGAGTCAAGAAATCCTGAGTTCAAATCCCGCCTCAGATACTTTCTAGTCATGAGACGGACAAATTCATTTAATGTCTCTAGAACACATGGTTGGTGTCCTACCTATGTCCTTTCTCTCTCTCCAAAATCAAAGGGCTAAAGCTAAGCTGTCAATATCTTCTTGCTACTAAGTATTGGAAACAGAACAAAAGGTTGTGTGGAATTGGTGTGAGGATTTGGTATGAAGAAGGTCTAGATTCAAATCTTATATCTGACCCTTATTGGGTATGTGTTAATAGACAAGTTGATTACCTTCTCTTTGTCTTTCTCCTCATTTGTAAAATGGAGTAATACCTTGTGATCTATCTCATGGGGTAACTGTGAAGATCATTTTAGGTAAATATAATCTAAAAGGGTTGATTTTTTTTTTTTTGGCAAATAGTGCTATATAAATGGAAGGGGGGGGTGCTGGGGTGAAAGTAAATTGACTATGAATCCAGAATTCTTTTAAATATTTTGTTGGCCACAGAAACTGATGACTATTTATTAAGGCAGGGAGGAGTCATAATCCATATCAGTAGGAGGAAAGTGTCCACATTGATGATACAGTAGAAGTTCGGAAGTATTCCAATAAGGAAAAAACCAGTGAGATTAAAATAATATTTTTACATTTTTCTCCTTACTTCTTCTTCAAATAGTCCATCAGCATGCTTTGAATGTGAATGAGAATTGTACAGCACAAATTAATAACTGAATGATTTCTCTGATAACATTAGGTTTCTGTTTTGACAGATTAAATGAACACTACCTGTAACCATTTGAATACTACTTCCTGGGAAGTTGAGCTGGCACGTTTATTTTACTTTTTTTTCTTTTTGGTCTTTGCAAGGCAATGGGGTTAAGTGACTTGCCCAAGTTGCTAACTATTAAATAAGTATTAAATGTCTGAGGTCAGATTTGACTCCAGGGCAGGTGCTCTTTCCACCGTAGCACCTAGCTGCCCCATTTCACTTATTTTTAATGATGGGTTTTTGACACATTGACCACAAATATCCCTAGTTCTTCAAGGGAAGAACTTCAATAAGCTTACTGTTTCTTCAAGGGAAAAAGCACATTGAACTTTCTATGATACATGCTTGCTAGAACTCAAAAAAGACTAAGAACTTTCCAAAAGCAGAGACCAATAGTATCAGAAATGGATCACTTCAAAAGAATTAGAACCACAAGATAGAATAATGAGTCCTGTGAAGTGGTTGCATGTGCTCAAATCCAAACTATTCAATGCTATGATTATGTAAAATATGGTAATTGATTCCAACCAAATGGAAATATGGAAATATGGAAATTCAAATAATACTGTTACTTTACAGAATTCAGTGAGTTCAAGATTTGATGATCCATTTTACATCTTCAAAATCAGACTACTTCAAATATTGGCTTTAATGTTAGTGTCATCTTATTTTTCACATATCCTGCAGGATAGTTACAGTTTTAAAATGTTTCATAATACCAATAATAATTAAGAAATATCATAAAATACACAATGCAGAATTGTTAAAAAAAAAACAAGAAAGTATATTTTTGCTTTTTATGTGAGGGTCATGCAGTCTACTTTTTAGATTGTCATATCAGGTTTTTATAAACTAGATGTAGTATGCTACAGAAGATAAATTTTGTCACAAAATTATCATAAAATAAATGAATTTAGTAGATAGATGATATCTCAGAATCCTTATCAACCAATCCTTGAGCTTAAGTACTCACAACATCCCTGCTAAGAGGTCATCCAAAACCAATTAAGTGTGTGTTTCATAATAAAAATAAAACATATAAATTACAGGAAAATAATTGAAGAACGAAATGGTTAGTAACTCTCTAACAGGCAAGTGCATTACATTATTCTGAGTTGGTCTCAATCTTCTATAGTACTATAATAAACTTCATGAAAAAAGGATTCCCATTTTAAAGGCACTTTTAAAAATATAAATGTTTATTTATTTGTTTACTTGTTTGCTTGCTGCTTCTTGTTTGTCTGAGATTGGTCTTCTCTTCTAACCCAAACTAAAAGTCATTCATAACCAATCTAACTTGCAACATTTTGCTAATATGAGCCAATTCAGCCTTCTTTATACCTAGTTGATATTAACCCTGTGGTAGCTCAAAACTCCTAATTCAAGGAATGCTCCAGTTTCATCCACTCCTAGTAGAAAAGATGTCAAGATATGCTGACTTATCTGAGAGGGGTCATCTGATCTATATCTGTCTACTGGACTCATATGGCTTCAGAGGAGAAATTGAGACTGGTGACTCTGCATGGCCCTCCCTCACTTAAATCCAAATCATTTGTATGTCCTGGCATCACCTCCTTAGTGTCAAAGTTTTCCTTCTAAAATGAAGGACAAACAACCAAAGCTTATCTGAACTTCCTATCTCTTTCAGCAAACATCACATAGGCTCTTCAAAAAGGAAAGATTTAAATATTATTACAATGGAAAATATTTTAAGGATTTTATTTATTTTGAGTTTTACAATTTTTCCTCTAATCTTACTTCCCTCCTCACATCCCCCACAGAAAGCAATTTGCCAGTCTTTACATTGGTTCCATGTTATACATTGATCCAAATTGAATGTGATAAAAGAGAAATCATATCCTTAAGGAAGAAAGATAAAGTAAAAGAGATATCAAGATCAGACAATAAGATACCATGTTTTTTTCTATATTAAAGGTAATAGTTCTTGGCCTTTGTTCAAACTCCTCAGTTCTTTCTCTGAATAGAGATGGTATTCTCCATTGCAGACAGCCCCAAATTGTCCCTGATTGTTGCACTGATGGAATGAGCAAGTCCATCAAGGTTGATCATTACCCCCATGTTGCTGTTAGGGTGTACAATGTTTTTCTGGCTCTGCTCATCTCACTCAGTATCAGTTCATGCAAATCCTTCCAGGCTTCCCTGAATTCCTATCCCTCTGCTAAGCCAATCCCCAATTGAAGGACATCCATTCGATTTCCAATTCTTTTCCACCACAAACAGGGCTGCTATGAATATTTTTGTACATGCAATTACAGTCTTAAAGAGTTACTTATACACTGAGAGAATAACTTCTCCAGGATATCTAAGGGGTATAACAGTACCTGGAAATTAGAGGATTTAGGAAGGTTTCCTGTAGAAAGAGGTGTCTTAATTGTGACTAATTTTCCAATTCTTTGCCACCACAAATAGGACTGCTATGAAAATTTTTGTACAAGTGATGTTTTTACCCTTTTTCATTTGGAAAATATTTTTAAATGCCCACTAGAGAGTTACATTATATTGCATCATTTAGTGAATTGATTTTATTTTTTTTTAAAAAGAGCAAAGATGTCCTTCTTCTGACTCAAAAAATGGATGTTAAAACTTACATTTGCAATTCTAATTGAAAGAGTGAGGTTGCATTGATTTATTTTTGTAAAAAGACACAACATGATGTCTGTAAAATGAGAAAAAGAAGCTCTGTGTGAACAGTTCTGGGTGGTATTTTAGGCTGGGTGTTCAGGGCTTTCAATACACAGTTTTATGCATGGGCATAATTGGTCATTAAGAAATATTGAGGAAAATGAGCTTTGGTCTTTGACTTAAAAGTTTTTTGTAACATTAGGAATTAGCAGCAACAGAAGTAAATAATGATCCAAAGAGTCAGCAAAAAGTTTCAAAAATTCAGCATGTTTTGGAATCATTATCTTGGATACACATTTCTGAATGTTTTATCAGTTGTTATCTAAAAAAAAAAAGTCAGAGCCAAATTTTCATCCTATGTAATGCTACAAGAATTTTCCTTCCTTTCTTGAAAGCTAATTTTCTCATGGAGATGCTTAAGATATAAATCTGACCCCTAAGGGAGTATTATTTCAGTGAAAGGAGAAAACACCTTTTAGGAAGACATAACATCATTAAAGACTTGTTTATTCAAAGTTTTATCTTTGAGTGTGATATAAAATTTGCAAGCACTAATGTATTGGTGTCCTAATTTGAGAACAATAAAACATCACACTTTAAGTGCATTTTTTTTCTTAAACTAGTATTGACAAAGATACAATGTATAAAAGAATCAACTTTTCAGGGAAGCCTTTCATGTGTCTGTACTGTCTGTACTGAAGTCAGGTAGTTCAGTGAATTAGAGTACCAGGCCTGGAGTCAGGATGACTCATCTTCATACATTCAAATCTAGCCTCAGACACTTCTAACTGTGTGACCCTGGGAAAGTCACTCCACTACATTTGTTTTAGTCTTCTCATATGTAAAATGAGCTGGAAATGGAATTGAAAAGCACTCTAATTTCTTTTACCAAGAAAACCCCAAATGTGGTCACAAAAAATTAGCCACAACTGAAAAACAACTGAGTAACTGTTGCCTATAGTTTGTAGGTTTTTGTAGCTTGGTGAGTTATGTAGTAAAAAAAAATAATTTTCTAATTCAATATTTAGCTTTGTTTTCATTGATCTTAATTTTTAAGTATTCCTTTTGACCTCCTCATCCTCTCATTCATCTACATTTATGAATCCTATACAAATGAAACAATGATGCTCCCAGATATATAGCATCCAAGAGAAATATTTGTTGTACTAATCCAAAGCAGGTATCAGAAAAAAAAAAAAAAGATGTTTTTATTTGGTTGAGACAGTGATGTCTCACTACAATTGTAACCAAAATTGTAAAAAATTGTAACCAAATCCACTTCCAGCCTAATTCTTTTCAAGGCTTGTGGACACAAGCATTGAGTAAGATCCTTAAATAATGACATCAAGATTATTCTATCATGAAAAGCCATAAGGGAACAAACAATAAGATCTTCCATGGGTTTAGGACTATGATGTTCCTGTAGTCTTCCTCTTTCTTGTGAAAGAGACAGTCTATAACCAAATTTTCTTAGTAGAAAAGTTACTACTACTACTACTAGATGATTAGAAATTTTGTGACTAATTTTCAAACTGCATGTTTTTTGCTCTAGTAAATCTATATAAAAGATCAGTCTTCTTCCTGTCTAATTTTTATTATAGATTTTTTCCTGTAATTTTAAGTTTCATAATAGATATTCCTTACTCTTAATAACATTATCCTGATGGTGACTGTGCCTTTGAACCGGGAAGTAAAAGGTAGCCACTGAATTTTATTCAAAGTAGAGGATAATACAGTTGACAGACCCGTTCTGACTTAAGAACAATATCTCTGGTTCAAAGTTTGTTATTCCCTCTGATTTATGTTTATACCAACACTAAAGTTTCCATCCTTAAATGAGTCACAACTGTTTGATTTTTAGAGATGCTTGCAGATACTGTATTTCCCTATTTATAAGATATACCTTAATTTTAGGGCCTGAAATTTGAAAAAAATGTATTAATAAAGTTATTGAACTCAAGTTCTATTCATCATAAAATTCGAGGACCTTCTGCTCATAGCTTTCAAGCATCTTGTGGATACAGGAATTCCAATGACCCTTTGCTCTTCAGTTCATCTCTTCAATTCCCTCTCTAAATCAGGCCATTTTGCTGACTTGCCTTCTTCTGCCAGGACATTTTCAATAGGGTTTCTTCTTTCCAGGGCCAGTCTCAGATTGTTTTCTTAATTGGAGGAGGACCAAAATGATGTTCAGCAGTACAATTTCTATTCACTTTTGCAAAGGGGATCACTTTGAACTTGAAGTCAGCACTGTACAATCTTTTCTGAGCCATTTATGGGCAGAAATGTGGCAAAATGTAACCTAATATACTGGTAACAAGTGTGAAACAATGAGAGAAAAGACAAGCAGTGTGAAAAATCAGGAAAAACAAGTAAAAAAATTTACAAATACTGAATAAGATGCTTCCAGGTTTTAGACCACCATTTTTTTTTAAAAAGGGTGCATCTTATACATGGAGAAATATGGTAATACTTTATATTTTAATATTTAAAATCTCTAAATTAGAGTTGGGGAATCATTGCCATGGAATGCTTTTTGATTTTGGAATGAGAAGATCTGGGTTTGACTTTGAGTTCTCCTATTTACATACTAAAGGCTTAAGAGTCCCAGTTTCCTCACTTAAAACTAAAGAGTTTGAACCAGATAACTCTAAAATCTTTGCCAACTCAAATCTATGTTATGACAGCGATAGATTTTGAAAATATTCAAGGAAATTTTGACTTGGTTGAATAATATATAATTACATATAATCTACTTAATGTCCAAGGAATACATATATTTATCTTTCTTATTATATGTCAAAAATTTCTCTTTAAAAATAGCTTTGCATATGAAGTAATGTTAATATAGTATTTATTAGATCAATTACATTAATATTATATAAACTTTGTGATTAGAAATTTTTAAACATTTGTGAAGCAAATTATTTATTTAAATTATATTCTCTTTATGTTTCTAAGTTTTTATTTTCCCTTATCAGTTTTTTAGGGGCAAACATATTTACTTTTTGGATGAAAAGAAGTAGGGCATAATAAATAATGCCCATAAACTTAATGAGAATAAAAATTCAGAAAGATATTCCTGTAATAGTGTCTCTTAGTGCTAGAATTTAGCCTAGCAGAGGTCTATCTTGAATTTTTTTGGATTGTTTTCTAGTTAATTAGGAATACTAGAAGAACATTGTTATAATAAGAACCCAGAGGACAGTGTTGAATGTTCTATAGATAAAGAACATCAGCCCTGATAGATAAAGAAGTAGATAAAAATGCAGAATTTAGGGAGCACAGTGCAAAGTTTGTCTTCTGGAAGATTAGATTAGCATATGGCTAATCCATTTAAGGTGGATCTTAATTCAAAAGTTAATACTTGAATTAATTATTTGGCGCACAAAATATCGGTTGTCATTGAAACATTGTTATATTTCTTATTTGTTATATTTGCCAAGCAGTTTCCAAGTTCAGCTAGAAAAGTACATTTAAACCACAAGTGCTACTATCATACCTCCCTATCCCATAGCAATTGCCTAATTTTATTAGACAATGTATACATACTATTCATACATTTTTTTTCCTATGGATTTTACTCTGCAGAGATAGTTAATGGAAAGGACAGTTAGAAAATAAGTGGGGAGGAATGGGGAAAGGAATGAGGGAAAACATAAGGAACTCTGGTGTAAAGACCTTGAGAGAAATCAAAGACAAGTGAGAGACTGGGCTTGAGTGCTCTAGGCAGTTGGGTGTTCAAAAAGGGTATATTGTAGAAGCAGATCTCCTTAACCTTCAAGGACATTTCTGAATGCAGGGTTGGCTCTCTGGTCTCTGGTTTCTTTGATATCAAAATACATTGATTCTCCCTTGTTCACTTTTAATAGACTTGAGGTTAATATACTTCCCTTTTCAGTCTTCTTATACCTTACATCACCCACTCCCCTCTTTTGTAATCTGGTGACACTGTTCTCCTTGCTATTCCTCAAATAGGATATTCGATCTCTGTCCCTAGGAATTTTCACTGCCTATCTCCATGTCTGAAGTGATCTTTCTCTTCATGATTGCTTTCTGGATTCCCAGGCTTCCTTCAAATCCCAGATAAAATTTCAACTTCCACAAGAAGTCATTCCTAATTCCATTTAATTGTTCATGCCTTTTCTCTATTGACTATTCCCAATTTATTCTATATATAACTAGCTTGTGCACAGATAGTGTTATCTACACCATTAGACTGTGAATGTCTTAAGAGTGGAGGTTACCCTGGGCAAGTCACTTAACCCCATTGCCTTACCAAAAAAAAAAAGAGTGGAGGTTGGGTTTTTTGCCTTTTTTTGGATCTCTACTCCTTAGCATAGTTTGTGTCACAAAGTAAGCACTTAATAAATGCTTACTGATTGCCAGTTTGCTCAGATAATTTACAATATGACAACTTTTTGAGAATTCTAGAATGGTTTTAATTCCCTTTAATTGCCCATTATCACCATTACTATTCACTAAAGGATCCTGATACTGGGAAGCAAATGTTGAGTGTCAATTATTCAACCAATTCATCATTATATTATTTCAACTCAACAAAATTCAAGTTTGAGTAAATGAAAAATTATATAATCTTCATGATTAAAATAAAACATAATGCTATATATAAAGGTTAGAGTTTTTACTTAACTTCATTTCTCTTTCTGACCTTCTTGAAATTAAGTAAGAATTGAAACTAGACAAACAATTAGGGATTTTGAAGAAAGCAATGAAAGAAATCACAGGAAATGGTAAAAGAAAAAAAGATAAGATTGATGGATAATTTCACCATTTCAGTAGCATTGAGACTAAAACATATGCATACACACAAATACAAAAACTGTGAAGTAGCTTATACAAAGATGGGATTTCTTTTTTGTTTTTTTTTTTTGTTTGGTTTTCTTTAGGTTTTTGCAAGGCAATGGGGTTAAGTGGCTTGCCCAAGGCCACACAGCTAAGTAATTATTAAGTGTCTGAGGCCAGATTTGAACTCAGATACTCCTGACTCCAGGGCTAGTGCTCTATTCACTTCAACACCTAGCCACCCTGGGATTTCTTTTGTTAATGAAACTAAACATTACAGAGGTTGAGTAACTTTGGTGGTCATCACAGCAAACCAATGTCAATAGCATGATTTGAACCTGTTGTTACTAAATTCTAGGTCCATTTCCCACTCTACCATATCATTTGAACTCATGAGCTATAAATAAAAAGCTTCCACAGCAAATATTATGTGTAATGGGGATAAACTAGGCTCATTTCCAATAAGATCAGGGTGAAACAACGTTGCCCATTATCACCATTAGTATTCAATATAGTATTAGAAATGTTAACTGTAGCAGTATGAGAAGAAAAAGAATATGTAGGAATCAAAATTGACAGTGAGGAAGCAAAGCTTTTACTCTTTGGAGATAATAAGATGATTTGCTTAGAGAACTTGAGAAAATCATCTAAAAACCTACTTGAAACAAATAACAAATTCAGCAAAATAGCAGGTTATAAAATAAACCCATGTAAATCATATGCATTGCTATATATGAATAACAAAGCTCAAGAGCAAGAAATAGAAAGAGAAATTCCATTCAATGTAACTCTAGACAACAATAAATACTTGGGAATCCTCCTCTGGAGACAAACCCAGAAACTGTATGAACACAATTACAAAGAACTCACACAAATGAAGTCAGAGTTAAACAATTGGAAAAATGATAATTGTTCATGGTTAGGTCAAGCTAATGTAATAAAAATGACAATTCAACACAAATTAAATTACTGATTGAGTGTCATACCAATCAAATTACCAAATAACTACTTTACCAAGCTAGAAAAAATAATAAAATTTATCTGGAGCAACAAAAGGTTAAGAATAGGAAGAGAACTAATGAAAAAAATATAAAGGAAGGTGATCTAGCTCTAAAACTATACAATAAAGCAGCAGTCATCAAAACTGCCTGGTACTGGTTAAGAAATAGAGTAATGGATCAGTAGATTAGGATGTGTTCAAAAGAAATAGTAGTAAATTACTACAGTAAATTACTGTTTGACAAATCCAAAGACATTAGCTTCCGGGTTAAGATCTTTCTATTTGACAAAAATTGTTGTGAAAAACTGGAAAATAGCATGGCAAAAACTAGTCATAGACCTATATCTCACACCCTATAACAAATTAAAGTCAAAGGATTTAGATATAATGTGTGACACCATAGACCAGTGAAATATTCTTTCTATCAGATCTATGGAAAGAGGAGAAATTTATAATCAAATAAAAAATAGAATACATCATAAATTGAAAAATGGATGATTTTGACTATATTAAATTAAAAAGGTTTTATGCTAATAAAAACCAATGCTTCCCAAATTAGAAGGAGAACAGAAAGCTGGGAAACAATTTTCACAGCTAGGAGTTCTGATAAAGGTCTCATTTCTAAAAATATAGAAAGAATTGCATTAAATTTATAAGTTACAAGTCATTCCCCACTTGATCAAAGGATATGAACAGACAGTTTTCAAATGAAGAAATTAAAGCTATATAAAATCATATGAAAAAATGTTCCAATTCATTATTTTGTTTTGTTTTGTTTTCAAGGCAATGGGGTTAAGTGACTTGCCCAAGGTCATATATCTAGGTAATTATTAAGTATCTGAGGCCATATTTGAACTCATATCTTCCTGACTCCAGGGCTGGTGCTCTATCCACTGTACCACTTAGCTACACCCCCCCCCCAATTCATTATTGTTTAGAGAAATGCAAATTAAAACAACTCTGAAGTATCACCTCACATCTATCAGATTGGCTAAAATGAGAAAAAAGGAAATGATCAATGTTGGAGAGGTTGTGAGAGGATTGGAACATTAATGCATTGTTGGTGGAGTTGTGAACTGATCCAACCATTTTGGAGAGCAATGTGGAATTATGCTTGAAGAGCAATAAAACGGACTCAACAATAACAATATTATGCCTATATCCAGAAGAAATCACAAAAAAAAATGGGAAGAGTCCCACATATTCCAAAATATCCATAGCAGCTCTTTTTGTAATGGCAAAGTATTGGAAATCAAGGGGATTCCCCTCGATTGGGGAATGGCTGAACAAGCTATGGTATATGAATATTTTAGATTACTGTTGTCCTATAAGAAACCATGGATGATCAGACTCTAGCTGAACGAAGGGGACAGAACCAAGAGAACATTGTACACATTAGCATCAACATTTTGAGTTGCTCAACCCTGATAAAAGCAGCTCCTCTCAGCAGTTTAGAGAGTTAGTTAGGACAATCCTTGGAGATCAGTTATGGACAATGTTATCCCCATCCAGGAAGAAAACAAAACCAAAAGAAAAAACCTACAGAATCTGAATGAACACCACATTCCCTTTTTAACAATTTCTCATGTATTTATTTCCTAGCTTACAGTTTTCTTTTACCTTAATTCTAATTCTTCATATCTAAAATGACTATTCTGTAAACATGTTAAACACAAATTATGTACAATGTTCACCTGACTGTTCACCCAGGAGGGGAGAGGGATGAGAAGGAAATTATGTAACTTGAAAATATGCATATGCATGTGGATGAATGTTGAAAAACTTTCATAGCATGTAAGTGGAGAAATAAAATATCAATTAAAAAAGTAGAGTTTCCTTATTTATAAAAAGAACATGGCAGAGTGCAGACAAGAACCAGACTTGAAATTATGGTTCAAATTCCATTTTGGACACATATTGGCTGTGGACAAGTCACTTAAGTTCTTAATGTTTTATGTAGCACTACAATTTTCCAGAAAATGTGTTGTCTTGTATAGGTAGAGGAAGTTCCTTCCTGGAAGCTTCCTGTGCAATAAAATCATAGGTCTAGTCTTTACCTGAAGATCAAAATATTAACAATAACTATCACCTCTATACTTAAGAGATATGTAATGTTAAGAGATATATATATGATGGGGAACTTCACTCATTTGGCTTACATGAATGCACAGTGTCTATGGCTAGAACTGTTGACTGAGCTGAGTCTTGTTTCAACTCTACCACCTTTGCCTCAATCTGTCTGAAGTTTGTACTTGGAGACATATATATATACATATATATATATATATATATATATATATATATATATATATGCCATTATGCACCCAGCAAGTATTTCTAGGACTGGGAGGTGAAAACAAAAAGCAGGGGAGAGAAATGGGCTGAAATGAAACAGTACTTAAGACAAATGAAATAGGAAACAATGGGGAAGAGATAAGGAGAGGTAATGGAGTTAATGAAGGCAGGTCTAAATATTCTTGAAATCTGAAACTGTAAATATATTAAATCAGGTATAAAATTATGTTACTTTGCACATAAACTTTCAAAAAATATTTGATGAATAAATGGACAAATGAAATGAACCTACCAAAGCTAAGCTGTGGTCCAGATCTAGCCTGAGTTTCTTTAATCCAAAGATTGAGCCCATCCCTCATTATAATCATTACCCACCCAAGAGCAGACACAGGTGCGTCAGCAAGAGCACAGGCTGACTAAATGTTTTGGCAGTTTACAGTAAGGACTGATTAATTATTCTGGATGGAAAGCCTTCCTTACTCCTATGGAATACTTCCAGGAAACTTTGTCATGAAATTTTTAATTGGGTAGATTTAGTTTCACTGTGACTCCTTCCCAACTAGTTTTTCTTGATGTTGTATGTGTATGTGCACTTTTATAATTCTGTAAACAGTCTGATTCTCCTGTGAAATGAAACAGTGCACCAACTACCTTGAGTTCTTTGACCAGCAAAGAACTTGCTCTCAGCTACAGTGAAAGGATGAGAGACACAAGCCTCTTTTTGTAGGAACAAAGACCACTTTATTGAGTATCCTTAACCTCCGTATAGCTTACCAGTTCCCATGGACAGCACAAATATATCTGGTGAGTTAATCAACAGGAGCCAACCATACAAAAAGATCATAAAGTTGTTTGTCCAAATTCTTGGCATACTTCCTTATATTTACAGTTATGCCATATATCCTGTTATCTTAGGATGAGCCACTTCTTGAACAAACACAAAAGAAGGAGAATGAAGACATCCTGAGATACTAAGCCAGCAGTATTTTGAAACAACAGAGGGGCAAGAGGGTCTTGCAGAACTTTTTCCTCGTTATCTCACAGCTGTGGTCCTCAAGGATCATTAACACTCCTGGATGAAGTTTTATCCTACAATATTATATAAAATTTTAAAAACATTTAATTGAATAAAGGAATTTGTTTGTTTTTAAGTTCACTTAACAATGAAGAACTAGAACTAAAGTCAAAAATATTAATCTTCCTGAATTCAAATCTAGTTTCGGACCCTAACTACCTGTGTGGCTCTGGAGTCAACAAGAGTCAGACATGTCTATAACAAATGGCTATCACTACAACCAAAAGAATAAATAATCAAGCAAAATAGTTAAAATACCTAAAAAACAAAGTCTGTGGATAATTGTGAAACTGAAATAACATAGACTAAAGACGCATCTGTTTCACAGGGGAAACTGTTAAAACTTCATTGAAATATCAACATACTAATGACCAAGTCATGAAATTTGAGGCAAAAGATCACAGTAAAGCCAGCATTAATTATTTGGAGAGATGGATGAATCCTTTTAACAGAGACATCATTTTAAAAAGATATTTAGGACATCTGCATTCAAGATGCACTTTTGAACCAACTGTTGCACATATTTGGTGCTATCACTAAATCATTCTTCTATTCACCATCACTGGACCTTCTTAGGGACTGGATTCAGAGGATAATCGATTTCTCCTCAGAAACAATTGCCACTTACGAAGGCACTGAGTATTCTTCCTTGTTTCATTGATCCATATGAGTAGTCAACAACACCTCACCCCTCTATTATTATAAACCACCAAGGGAAGTGGGGAGGAAATACCCATTCTATTCTGTACAACCAAATCTTTGAGAGAAGCATTCCTTCCATCAAGTGACCAGCAAACACCAGGGAAAGTGGGAACTGAGATAAACAAGGTGTCTGCCAGAGTACATATCCTTCCTTTAGGAGTCAATGCAGTAGCAAGGAAAAATGACCTGAATTTGGAATTAGAGGAACAGGATTCAAATCCCAGATCCTCTACTTGTTACCTGGGTAACCTTAGACAAATCACTTAACTTTTCTGTGTCTCAGTATCTTCATCCATAAAAGATCATCTCTGAAGTCTCTTTCAGCTCGAACTCTGCTATCCTGGATCCTCCATTACTAAAAAAAGGAAACTGAAGTTACAGACCCTAGTTTTCTGGGAACTTGTTTTATAATTCTCCCCCTGAACTGCTTCTACCAGTATCTGCTTCCCCCTCCTGTTTCCTCCAACTCTTTGAGAGAACAACAAAGTGAATGCCATAGAATAAGTGGTTAAGAATTGAGTGCATACTTTAAGATCTCTTCCCTCAGAATGCCCATCAATTGTGGAATGACTATATGAATGTTATGAAGTAATATTGTTCTGTAAGAAATGATGAGCAGTCAAATTTTAGAAAAGCATAGAAATGATGTAGAGAATTATGAATTCTGTAATCTTAACTGCAGTTAAATATTGTTAAATGGGTGGGGGTCTTTGCTCTTGAGATGTAAATCTACTCCTACTGTTTCATTGTTTAATGTAAAATGTGTATTCTCTCTCCTCATTCCCAACCCCCAGCTTCCAACCTTCCACCTAGTTTTGGTGGGGAGGGATTTCCCCCTTTGCCCTCAGTGCCCAGATGGGGGGACAAGGGTAGAAAACCTGAACTGGACCTCTGCTTGGGACTGGTATACTCACCTGGCCCAGTCAACTCCACTTCATTTTTCCTTATCTCTGTCTCTCTTTATCAATCTCCCTGTCTCCCTCTCAGTCCCTGTCTCTACCAAGCAACCATGAATAGCCTTTGTCATTAACCCTGTCCTAAGTGCTTGTTGACCTTTCAGAGATAAAGTTGCTTTTAATTTGTTTACTTTTCTTTATTTTATAATAAAATCCTGTGCAGTTTTAACATCCCAGAGAGCTTGAATTCTTGTGTCCTTTAAGCTGCCCTTGATTTCTCAGTTACCCCAAATCCTCTCTTTAATTGGTGACCCAAAAATCTCAGCGACAATAACTTACATGAATTCTTGCTGAGTAAAGTGAGCAGAACCAGGAGAATATTGTACACAATAATGGCAACATTGTGAGATGGATCAGCTATGATGGATGCAGTTCCTCTCAGTAGTATGGTGATCAAAGAAACCCTGAGAGACCTGTTATGAAAAATGACATATATAGCCAGAAAAAAATCCAATAAAACTCTATGGGATCTGAATACAGAGCAAAGCATGCTACTTTTCAAATTTTCTTTTAAGTGTTTTCTTCTTTCTCAAGTTTTTTTACCCTGTTCTAATTATTCTTTCACAGCATGACTAATATGGAAATATGTTAAACATGATTGTATATGTGCAACTCTTATAAGATTGTTCGCTGATATGGGGAGGGAGGAGGGAAGAAGTGGTAGAAAAAAGTGAAACTCATAAACTTGCAAATGCATGAATGTTGAAAACTACCTCTGCATGTAATTGTAAAAAAAATAAAATAAGGAGAAAAAAATAATAGAATTTTTAATTTGGAGAGTTCTTTCTGGGGGGGTGGGGGTGATTGATGAAGTCTTTTAAGGACTACCTTATCTTCTTGTTCTAAGATATTAGGGTAATTGTCCATGACAATTTCTTTCATGGCATTGTTCAGGCTCTTTTTTCTTATCATGGCTGTCAGGTAGAAAATAATTCATAAATGATCTCTTCTGGATCTTTTTTCCTAGGTCAGTCATTTTTTCCCAAGATGTTTTTTAAATTTTCTTCTTTTGTTTGATGAAATCTTGTTGTCTCACAGAGTCATTCATTTCCATGTATTTAATTCTTATTTTTAAGATTTTATTTTCTTAGTTTTTTGTTTCCTATTCCAAGTGATTAATTTTATTTTCCAGCTGGTCAATTTTACTTTTAAAATTATTGCTTTTTCAGTTAATTTTTCATAGTTCTTCTACATGTTTCTCATTTCTTTTTTTCCATTTTCCTTCTTCTTCTCCACTTTGGTTTTTAAAAGCCTTTTTTGAGCTCTTCCAAGAGGTCTTTTTGGAATTAAGACCAGTTCATCAACCCTTTAGAGGCTTCACATGTCAGTTCTTTCCTTTTCTGAGACTGTATGATTTTTTTTGTTTGTTTTTTTGGTCATATTGTCAGTTGACTTCTGTTACTGGGGTAATCCTATGCTCCCCCCCCCCACGGGGGGGGGGCCTGGGTTCTGGTCTCTGGCTTTTTACTCTAGCCTTTTCAGTTTTCTACCCATACTATAAGAGCCAAAACCAAACCAACTTCCCTAGGCTTGAAACTTTGCTCTCCAAGCTGAGGTTCATTGCTGAGACCTTACCTGAGTTGGGGTTAAAAGCCTCTTGCTGGCTTCCCAGATCTCCCACCTACATTGGGCTATATTCCTATTTAATTCATGTGAAAGATCTTTTCCTAAAGTTCCTCCAAGATATCTCACTGAAAAGTTGTTTCACACTTTTTTTCTATGAGTTTTGTCACTTTAAGATCTATTTAAAAGCTTCATTCAAAATTGTTTTAGGGAAAGCCCTGGGAACTTCCTAGTCTTGTGCCACAATCTTGGCTGTGCTTAGTAAGTGTACAGTCTCTTTCTCCTGAATTCTAATTCCATATCGCCAAATGTCTGCTAGACACCTTCATCACAATACCCTACAGATATTTTAAATGCAAATATTCAAAATAAATCTCATTTTTCTTCTAAAATTTAACTTTTGCCAATCTTGACTAAATCTATTGATGTCAATCTTCACTATTTCTATTGATGTCATCACCATCTTTCTAATGAAATACTTCAATTTCTTTACATGTTGCCCCTATCCTCATTCAGCTACTCATTATCTCTCATCCAAACTACTCCAATAGTCCTCTAATTAGGCTTCAGTCTCCTCTCTCAAAACTGTAAAATAACCTTCAAATAACTCACATTCCTAAAACACATATCCAATCATTTGTCTATGATTCAATCCATAAACATTAAGTACTTACTTTGTTTCAGGTACTATGCTAAGTACTGGGAACTTAAAAATAAAAAGAGGTAAAAAGTAGTCCCTGCCTTCAAGTTGCTTATGGTACAGGAGACAAAATACAAACAAATAGAAACAAAGAAAGTTGTATATAGGATAAATTGGGGGAAAAATTCACAGGGGTAAGGAACTAGACTTAAGAAAGATTCAGGAAGGCTTCCTGAAGAAGGCGGGATTTTAGTTATCACCTAAAGGAAGTCAGGGAGGTCAGTAAAGTGAAAGAGGAAGTTCATTCCTCTTACAGAATGGCCAGAGAAAACTCTTGCAGCTAAGAGGCAGTGTGTTCTTGTTCCTTGAACAGCCAAGAGACCAGTGTCACTGGACTGAGGATTACATATCAGGAGTATTACTGGTATTTATTTACTTTCTTATCTATTACATATCCCTATATATTTTAAACTCATCAAACTAAGTATTGTGCTTTTTTATTATAAATTTTGTCTTTTTATCCCTATCACCTAACAATAATTTCTAGTTAGTAGATCCCTAATAAATATTTTCTTGAGCAGTTAATTGAATTGAATTGGAAAAGGAAATGTCTTAATGAGAAAAAGAATGAAGTAAACTTTTGGGTCCTTTGAAACACAAGCCTCTTTTCTGCTAGTATTTTCTTGCCCAAATCTTTTTCTTTCAATTAATAAAATTTCATTGCCTCAAGCAGAGATTTGTACAGTAATTCTACTTTTTTTAGGTTTTTTTTTTTGCAAGGCAAACAGGGTTAAGTGGCTTGCCCAAGGCCACACAGCTAGGTAATTATTATTAAGTGTCTGAGCCTGATTTGAACTCAGGTACTCCTGACTCCAGGGCCAATGCTCTATGCACTGTGCCACCTAGCCGCCCCTGTACAGTAATTCCAAATAATTTTATATATGTCAAAATTATTTTTCCTTAAAGCTTTTCAAAGAATTATCACTTAAAAATCTCATGATTGAATAAACAGTTGCTCTATACATTTCAGTTTCAATTATCATAAACTTAATAAGCAAAAGAAATATAATAATCCTGGACTTGCAGACAGGACAGAAATTGTCATATAAATACAGAAGAGGAGATGAGGGAGTTACATAGGACAGATTCCTCGGAATTTCAGAAATAAAATAGGTTCATTCTTTGTAATCCTGCACTACCTTGTGCATTAGTTTGGGTTGCTATTGCTTTTGACTTAAGATAGTGGCTACAGTGTATGAACAAAAGTATTTCCATTTTTTTGTAGCTACTCTTCAAAAAAGCAAAGTCTTTGGTGCAATCTGTAAATTTTTTGTTGTGGATTCTATTAGTAATATGATGCTTTAGTATCATTGGGCCACCACTTTGGAAATTGTTAAAACCTCGGATTACTCTAGGCCATCCCATAGCCAACACAAACTTATCTAGGAACACATTTAGAATTTAATATTTATTTATTTCTACAATATAACCATATTACCAATGAGTATGGTTTGAACACACCCAGGAGCCCAGACTTAGTAAACAATAAATGCTTCATAGATTTCTTTATAGAAATAATGTACAAATTGAGACTTAGCAATGAATCATAAGGAGGTATGGTTGACAGTTCTGGAGCAACTAATTAAATATGCACCAAAAAGTTAAGTAAATCATCCTTTAATCTCTCATTCCCTTATATGTATAATCCAGAATATAGATTTTTCAATTAAAGATTCAATACTTGATTTACTATCACCTATCAATAAAAGAAATTAATATAATAAATATAATATAAATAAGACCTGATGAAGTATGTACATTATTTTAACTTATAGAATTTTAAATTTTGTCCCTGTTTTTGTAAACCAAACAATTCCAAAAAGAATTTTTATGCCATTAGGTCTGTTTTCTCAGCTATCATTAATTTTCTTATCTACAAATGAAGAGGTATGAGTAGATAGCTTCTGACAACCTTTCCAGCACAAAAAAAGTGATCATTCCCTTCCTCCTATAAGTGACTTTTCTTAAAACATGATACTCTATCTACTAGTTTTCCCCACCTCTTCCCCCTAAAAATTAGCTTTAATTTATTTTACACATATGTGTAGATGTTTTCTCCCTTGACAGAATGGAAACTCCTTGAAAAGAAGGAGTTTTGTCTCAGTATTCCCAGCAAATCTTACAATGCCTGTCACAATTAGGTGTTTAACAAACACATTGGCTGAATTTAGATAATCCATATCCCACTGTGAGGTTATTTGGATTTGAATTTAAGAGATTGCCCTCCACCTTCCATTCCCATCTCTCTCTCTCACACACACACACACACACACACACACACACACACACACACACACACACACACACAAGCTCACACATAAGATTTACTTTAATTGTATAGACCACAATTTAAGTCATTTCTAAAAAAGTCAGAAGATATGTTGATATCAATTAAAGTATTCCATTTCTAAAATTCATATATAAGTATACACAACTACTTCTTTTTATACCTCTGCTCTTCTTAGAAGATGAAGGGAAATATAAATTGGTTAAAAACATGCCAGTTAAGAAGAATAAAATCTCAAAATTACAAAGAGCTTCTAAGGCCAGTCTAGTCCAGCCTACTCCATACATGAGCAAAGAGTTCTTTTACAACATCTCTAATGAAAAAATTATTCAGCATGAAGATGACTTTTTTAATTGATATTTTATTTTTCAGAATACATTTTATAAAAGTTTTTCAACATTCATCCATATGCATATGTATATTTTCAAGTTACATAATTTCCTTCCACCCTCCCTTCCCACCCCCACCCCCTTCCCACAGCAGCAAACAATTTGGTGAATATTGTACATACACATTTGTGTTAAACATGTTTACAGATTAGTTATTTTTGCTATGAGGAATTAGTATTAAGGGGGAAAAGTATATAAGAGATTTTTTTTAAAGTGAATATAGAGGTGGCTAGGTGGCACAGTAGATAGAGCACCAGCCCTGGAGTCAGGAGTACCTGAGTTCAAATCCAGCCTCAGACACTTAATAATTGCCTAGCTGTGTGGCCTTGGGCAAGCCACTTAACCCCATTTGCCTTGCAAAAATCTAAAAAAAAAAAAAGTGAATGTGTTGTGTTCATCAGATTCTAAAGGTTATTTTTGTTTTATTTGGTTTCGTTTTCCTTCCTCTGGATGGAGATAACATTGTCCATATCCAATCTAATAGGGTTGCTGAGAGGAGCTACATCTATCAAGCATGATCAACTCACAATGTAGTTATTAATGTGCTGAATGTTCCCTTGGCTCTGCTCCCTTCACTCATCAGATCCTGTAAGTCATTCCACACTTCTCTAGAGTCTGACCATTTATGGTTTCTTATATAACAAAAGCATTCCATAACATTCATGTACCATAATTTGTTCAACCATTCCCCAATTGATGGGCATCCCCTCAATTTCCACTCTTTGCCACTACAAAAAGAGCTGCTATGAATATTTTGGAATATATGGAACTTTTCCTATTTTTATGATTTCTTCTAGATAAAGGCCTAGTATTTTAATTGCTGGCTCAAAGGGAATGATCAGTTTTATTGTTCTTTGGCCATATTTCCAAACTGCTCTCCAGAATGGTTGGATCAGTCCACAACTCCACCAACAATGCATTAAAGTCCCAATCCTCCTACAACCTCTTCCAACAGTGATCATTTTCCCTTTTTTGTCTTCTTAACCAGTCTAATAGGTGTGAGGTCATACCCCAATTGTTTTAATTTGCATTTCTATAATCAATAATGATTTGGAGCGTTTTTCATATGATTATATATATAGCTTTAATTTCTTCATTTGAAAATTTTCTATTCATATCCTTTGACCATTTATCAATTGGATGAAGATTACTTCTATTGAAAACAAACACACTGTTTTGCAGCTAGTCTAAACATTAGATTAAAATGATTTTATTTAAATGGAACTAAGTTTTTGCAACTTCTTCAACTTTTGTAACTGCTCATACATCTGCCTTCTGGGGCCATGATGATCAAATCTAATCCCTTTTTAATATATAACAATCCTTTAAATTCCTCAGATTCAATATCCTTCCTAAAATATCAGTCCCAAATTGAATACATTATTTCATTTTATTTTTGTTTCATCAAGGCAAAATATACAGGAACTATCACCTCTCTAGTGCCTAGTACTGTACATTCTTAAGGGATCCTAAGTTTGTAATACTTTTAAATTTTATTTTGTTTTGTTTTGACTTTTTCTTATTGATGATATATTAGTCTTACAGTATACCAAAGCACTCAAAATTTTTTTCTTTTAATAATACCTCTCACATCTTAAACTTATAAATTAAAAAAAAGTACCATAACCTTAGTATGCATTAAGAGAGGCATAACTTTGAGGAATGAATACATGAGACTGACTCAGTCAAATCACATCTGGAGTACTACATTGAGTTATGGATACCACAGTTTAGGAAAAAGATTGATAATCTTAACGTCACAAGAAGGCACCTAGGATGGTCTACAATCTTGGGTGTATGATACAGAATTAGATGAAAGAAATGGGACTATTTAGCACAGAAAAGGGAAGTATACCTGTTGGAGGGCTGTCAAGTGGAAAAAGAAGCAGTACTGTACAATGTTGGAATTAGGACAGATGATCTGCTTCTTCCTACCTTTATGACTTTGGGTAAATCACTCATCTGTCTGGACCTCAGCTTTCACATCTATAAAATGGGGGAAAAAATTATACTAAATGACGTCTTGGTCATTAAGATGCCATGCTACTATGTTTTTTTTTAACACCAGAAAGTAGAACAAGGTACAAATGGTAGGTATGAAAAATTAAATTTAGGTTTGATACCAGGAAAAAACTCTTTTACAACTGGAGTTACAGAAAAAGAGAGTAAGTTGCTTTGTCAGGCAATGAGTTCCTTTTCTCAACAAAGTAAAGTCTTTAAACAAGGCTATGAAGTATGGAGACTTGTTTTGTTTATGAATGGATTCGATGGTTTCTGAAATCACTTTTAACTTTGAAATTCTGTGATTCTGTGTCTCAATTATGAATTCTTTGTAAATCATTCATCCAGTCAAATCCACCTCTTTATAACAATGCCTAGTCCTTCTATCTTTATCTTGTTTATCAGATTAATATGAAACATTTAATAATTTTTTTCCAAAATTCAGGTAGATTATGTCTGCAATATTCACCTGTACTACTAGTTTAGTAACTTTTTTAAAAAATGAGTACAGTCAAGTAAAATCCATTCTTGATGAATTCATATCAGCTCTTAATGATGTTGTTGAAACATTTCAGTCATTTCTGACTGCATGATCTCCTTTAGGGTTTTCTTGGCAAGCTACTTGAGTGGTTTATCAATTCCATCTCCAGTTTATTTTAGAGATGATGAACTGAAGAAAGCAGAGTTGCCAGGGATAACAGTTATTAAGTGTAAGAGGTAAGTTTTGAACTCATGAAAATGAGTCTTGCCATCTAGCTGCTCTTAATGATAAACTATTATTTAATTCCTCACTAGCTATTCCATTATGGTATAGAAATCTGTCAGAAATCAAAGTCAAGGTCAAGATCCTTTTGTTTACAAATTTCACTCCTATTTTTTTCAAAAATCAGGATTTTTGTCCATTGTTAGACCTGTGGCATCTTTTCCATTCTTCATCACTTCCAAAAATAATAGTTTCAAGATTTAGTGTTGAAAAGTTTATTGAAATATTACAATTCAAAAATTAAGCACCTACCAGATTCCTGCTATTAAAATATCTGTTCTATGTACATATAGTACTAAATATTTTCCTATTAAATTTATTGGAATTTCTCCCAGTGTAAGAATTAAGAAGCACATGCATTTTCCTAAATTATTTGAATTATTTGTCCAAATTCAAACTGATACTAAAATTCACTAAATCATTTCATACTTTTGAGTCAGTTATATAGATTTTGGCTCATACAATTGTTTGTTATTATGATATTAAATATTTTAATAAGATTATGTTTCTTTTGAGATAAAAAGAAGTCTTTTGATATTCATCTCACTGTGAAGCACCACATTTCTCATTAACCATCATAGTTGTAAAAAAGGAACATTGAATTATATAGGATATTTGGCATTATTAAAGATTCCCAAAATTTTCCTTCCTTTATTTTTTCCCCTTTCTTTAGAGAAGGCCCCAGAAGTAAGGAAAGTTGATTGATAGACCAAACTCGATGCCATTTCACTATCAGATACTTGTGAGTCTATTTGATTAACCAACGAGCTGTTTCAGAAATGTATAGTATGAAATAGATTGGCTTTGAAGAATAATTACAAATCCAAATAATACTACCACCTGGATACCTATATACATTTCAAGCTTACAAGATACAAAATTGTCTTACTCTCTACTCAGGGTTTGAAAATAAGCAAAATGATTTCTCATTTCTAATTTGGCAGAAAATAATGAAATTTATCATTTAGATTGTCCCTCAAATCACCAGATGACTACATGATCCTCAGTTCTGTTGGCTTTTTTTTAACTCTATAGTTCTGATGTTATATTTAAATCTATTACTTTCAATACCTTATATGATCATGAAATTTTCAATTGCTTTTAAACATCCATTCAGGTTTAAGGTACAGAGATTTTCTACAATTCTATACACTAGGAATTGAAAGACCTATTTCAACTAAACATATCAAGTTTCCTACATTTTCTAATATTATCACAAAGTCACACTAATTGTGACAAATTTTATTTATTTATACCATCTTCCAGAAAGACCACTGAACCTACCATTTTAATTATTTGGTGGATGGTTTGTCAGATCACAGTTTTATATTCTGAATTAGATTGGAACCAATAGTCTTCATTTAAGTAGATGATAAAACAGAAAATAAAATACTGTTCACTCATTCTTTCAACGATATTCATTGGGCAACATCTATGAACGAGGCACTTTGCTGGATACTGTGGATCATAAAAAAGAGGGAAAAGATATCATACCATATCTTCATGGATCAAATAAATTAATGGATATTAACAACTTTGCAAACATTAAAGTGTTATATAAATACTATTCTATCCCCTCCTATTCTTATAATTGCCACTACCAAATGAAATGATTTAGAATTTTCCCCAGGGTACCAAGATTTAAAGGCATTTGGCAGGCTATGAAAACAATTAGAAAAACAAAAAGTGTGTTTAGCACCTAGTTAACAAAAATAATTGGTTAACATAAGGAGCTAGAATCTTTCTTAGATTCCAAGAATTGAATCCCAAGCAAACCCATCACCACTCTCTTCTGCACTCACACTCACCCAAGGCCATGACTTCTCTTAGAAGGGTTAGAGTCTCTGCCTCCCCAATTCTCCATGAAGCCGGTATCTTAGTCTCTTTCCCTGTGGAATTACTGAGTCTGTCTTTTAATGAGGTGAGAGCCAATGTGTTACTTACCTCAGAAACATTTGAATCTCTTTGCTGTGATTACAGAAATTGTAAATTTTTTTGTTTCAAAATCACTATGATGCAAGATATAAAAGTGGAATGAAATAGGTATGGAATACTGTATTTCTCCATTTCAAAATAACAAAATGATCTATAGACCAAAGACAAAATTTTAAATCCTATTAACTATATGCACAAGGAATTATCTCACACAAAAGTAAATTTCTGAAATTTTACAAGGATTATGTTGCAAAGATTCTTGGAGGACAAAAATATCATTAATTTTTAATTTTGGCTTTAGTATAAGATATTAATGGATAGTGACATATGATATTTATCTGCAAAATTGGTTGCTTTTGAGTAAAGATCATTAGCTTTTGATTCCTTCATAAGATACAGCACCTTGATAAATACTATGTACAGAGGACGGAAAAAAACTGAGATTTTTAATGAGGTAATTTTACTGTACCCTTGGGGTGAATTTTAGTAAAAATCACCAGGAGTCAGTTAGATCCAAGTTCAGAATAGAAAGAACACAAAGGTCCTGTCTAAAGTGCCTATGATCTTTCCTTTGTGAATTATAGTGTAACTGTCAACCACAACATCCGCAACTGACAGGCTCTCCTTGTGGCCTGGAAACTTTTCTTCATTTTTCCTTTCATTTATTATTCCACAGGCATTTGTATTTTTTGTATGTTAATTATATATCTCCATATAGATAGAAAAGAAAAAGAAGTAAAGAAAGACATTTCCTGGAATTATTTATTGAACTTTTATACTATGATACAGATGCTTTCTTTTTAAAAACAAGGTCTCCCTATTTCACTCAGAATGTAAGTACAGTAGCTACTCATGAGTCTGATTGGCATAGAAGCTCTGACTTGTTTCTGACCTGGGCTGCTTTTTCCCCCTCTTTAGATCACCTGGTCACCTCTTTTCCTAAGTCCTCACCATGTTGATGCTAGGTTTAGTGAGGACATCTGATCGGTTTAACCAGCACTCCAGAGCTCAGGAGACCTGCTAGCCTCAACCTCCCCAGTAGCAGGAATCACAAAAGAGCCATGACATGGATGCTTATCTACTTCATCCCCATTTCAATTTCTAGGATACAGAATCTGATCCACTTAGCCTAAACCTCATTCACTATTTCATGTAAGTTCAATTAGAATTTTGATTTACACTATAGAATACTTTCAATTGATCAAATTCAATCTTCAAAGACATTTATGAAATCTGACATTACCACTCAACATGCATTGTACACATTTTATAGATTAGTAAATGAAAAGACAAAGTGATAAAATTAATAAAGAAAGATTTATAAAAAGCTATCTATGTACCTAGGAGTTGTCCTTGACTTTGGAGATAAAAGACCAGAAAAAAAAAGTACCTGCCCTCAGAGAAGTTACTTTCTATCTGAGAAAATAGCACAGAGACAAATTCAGTGAATACATTCAAAAAATTTTAGTTCCAAACTATGTGAAAAGTAAAAGCTATATGCATGGAGGATAGTATGTAGTGGAGGTAGAGCAGGACAGGAACAAAAAAGTGGGCATAGCAATGAGAGCTTTAACTTCTTCCTTGCTTATTTTAATGTCCCTCAAATAAATTTTTCCTTTAAAAGTATATTAAAATAATCAGTGTGATTCAATTGTTCCTTTGTATTTTAAGTACAGTAGATTTCCTTTTACTCCTCTTCCATATTTTCCATTGTAGCCAGGCTTTCACACTATTAAAAACATTTCTTTTACTTTGTAAGGCAGCCAATGGAAATGCTAGCTTCATAGGATTATTTTTTGTGGTCAAAATAGAGGATAGAGAGCATACTCATTTGGCTTGCCACTCCCTACCCTCAAACAGACTCTATTAATGACCATTGGCTATGTTTGTTTCTGTTCAAAGTAGTGTGTTTAAATATTGTATTGTGTGTATGCATGTGTATTTTGGTGCATAGAGGATGACAGCTCATCTGATTCACTAATCCAATGGGGAAAATAATTGTGATGATTTATATACATGCTGAGTACTCAGATCTTAAATTCAACATTTTATGCCATATTTTCACCTTTCTTCGCTATTATACTATAATGCTTGAGTGTGAGATGTTCAGTGCTCATCAAATGTGTTTTGAATAACATATTTTATCTTATGTTTTCTAGATCCAACACAAGAATGAACTGTAGCCAGTCTTTTAATGTTGATCAGTTAAGCATTTATGCCAAAACTAAGGACAGTGTAATTTGGAAGTTACAGGGATAAATGGAGCAATTCAATAAAAATATGAGGAAGACTTTCAATAGATGCTTCTTCATGGTAAATCTGAGTTTCATGAGCACAAATTACCACCCCCTCACTATACAATTATTTTGTTTGTAAAATTGAAGAAATGTGGAATGATCTCAAAGAAGACAGTCTGAGACCCACAAAAATAAAAACCATGATTAAAAATGGATATAAATTCAATATTTTGACACACTGAGAAAATGGATATGAAATAATTCTAATTACATTTATCAGAGTCCTATGGTTATTGCAATTGTTTTTTTTCAAATAAAAGATTTGCTGGACCTAATATTGACACCTTTTAATGGCTTCTCAACTCTATAGATTAATGAAATATGGCATGTCTTCAGTGAAAGTGATATAACTATAAATATAAAAAATATAAATAAATCACACAGAGAATATTGTATATAAGTGAAAATAATCTATAAATATAAAATGACTGACAACCAGAACACTGGAATTGTTGTCATAGTCAATCATGGGCTACTACAGTAGGCTGTAGAGAGCAGAAGTAAGAAAACATAAATCCCCAACCTACCCCATATATTGGGGGTATTGCATCTGCAAGGGAAATGTTGACATATAAAATCTCTCAAAGATGTATTGGCAAGGTGAGATTGGAGTCATGTGCTTGTATGTTTGAATGTATGCATCTATGTGTGTCTTCTCCCAACAATATGAGTAGGAGAAAGGTAAGTTTACTATAATTTCTATTATTCTAAACTTTTGGGGTAAACTTTGCTTTTATCAAAAAGTGCCGTGAACTTGGTTGATTATCTTCTTAAATGGGCAATTCTTGGATCTTGTCTGGCTGTCAAG
Source organism: Macrotis lagotis (assembly GCF_037893015.1). Classification (NCBI taxonomy): domain Eukaryota; kingdom Metazoa; phylum Chordata; class Mammalia; order Peramelemorphia; family Peramelidae; genus Macrotis; species Macrotis lagotis. Next base: position 405,912,865 of record NC_133666.1, read on the forward strand.
TGGTACCAGAGGAAACCTAGTGAAATTCACTGACCCTGGAGAGATCTAAGATTCAAAGCAAACACATAAAGTTGAGGAATGCCAACATGCTGCTGAATTAAAATTAACACAGCGTAACACATGATTAAACATATACTAAACCTTTAATGTGAATAAGAGTACTGTATCTACATCTGCATTCATGAATCAACAACGCTCACGTTATCTTTTTTCTATGGACGTTGCATGTTCTGATTTAAAATTTCAAAATGCTTTCCCATGTCAATGACAATCTTAATAGATTCCAATTAGTTCCACAAGGCACTTTCTGATGCACAGGCCTCTGGCTTGATTGCGGTGAATGGTGGGTATTTCCTGTGTTTAAGCCCACATATGGATTGAGTAAGGCAGTGGCAGAGAGACTACTGTTTTCCTTCACTACATCTTCATTTCTTTTTTACAGGCTAAGCCTTTTTTGTTTTTCCTGGCTCTGTTGTCAAAATACTGACCAAAGTTTTGGCTCATGGTATTGGAACATGGGGCCAAAACAATCCTCTGGAAACCAGTGTGGCAAAATGTATTTTAATCTATACATTCACCATTCAAAGATGTGCAGAACCACACCCATTGACCCACTCTGTGGTTTTAAAACAACATGGGTTTGCCCCCAGAATTGTTTGATTTATAGGGCAAGCTTTTTCAAACTGGATCTATCAACATTGGAAATGCTCTGTGCCTTGGTTTCATCATGTCTTGTGAGAAAAAACTCAAAAAAGAAATCTAAATATACTGATTTCATTTTGTTTCCATTAAATGAGACTAGGTGAATGCCTTTTGCATTTTACAGATCTTTTGGAAATATCTGTCAGCAGCTCTCTGAATGAAGGTAGGGCAATGACGTCTTTCTGGAAGAGATACAAGGAAAAAACTTTTCATCTGCATACCAATAAAGAATTAAAGCAGGTATCAAAGTGTCTACCAAACAAGGTATAAATAACCTGGACATAATTGAAGAATTTTCCTATTCCTTTCTAAATATTTTAGATTTATGCATTGCTATATGCTATCAGTCTTACTTTTTATACTAATTTTCAAAATGTGTTAGAAAGACCTTAATTGATCTTTTTTTTGCAATACAAGTGATCAAATGTGAATCTCTAATGTATATAAACACTTGTTTACAATTTGAGAGATAACATCATAATATTGGCCTCACTCCAGAAATTGTGAGAAGATAATTATCTTCAGTATTCACTAATTTTGTCTTTCTCTACACACTAGCTGAATTTATTTTTAAAGTTCTAAATTGATTCATATCCCTTTAATTTTATCATATTGCTCCTTTTAATTATCTTCAACAAACATTTGTTGTCCATCATCTTTATGCCAGGCATTAGGTGTTAACAGAATTGGACTTTTATTTTCAAATAAAAGTACCTGCTCCTTTCATGATCTGTCTGTCTTAAATCTATTTGCACTGGAAAAATTTACTGAATTACATTTCCACTAGATTTAAATGTGCCACCTGGATTTTCTCCCAGATGAACAGCATGAACCAGAAAGCAGTCAAGAAAATGTCTTTTGCTATTAAATTAAGCATTAAAACTTTCAGCAAACCCCAGTTAATCGTATAGTATATACTGCAGAGAATTTTACAAGCAAAAGAAAAAATTGGGGAGAGGAAGGTTGTTTTTTAAAAACTGTAATACCATATATTCTTTTCCCCACTCTCTCATCTAACTATTCAGCTTTTTATTAACTTTCACATGTTAAGGAAAGCTGATTTTCAAATGAAAGCAAGGACTGAGGAAAGAAAGTGGCTAAAGAAGAAGGACTTGGGTTTTCTTAACAGAACAAGTCTCGTGATTCACTTTGTTCCCCAGGGTTTGCTTGGTTTAAGAGGCTCCCTGGCTTCTAGAAATCAATCAGCAGAGACTGTTATCTTTAATTTGCATACACTACCTCCTTAAATCCCAATATGGCTAATCCCCAACCCTACAATTCCCCTTTTCACAGAATACTGGAATCTTTACCCCGGATACTTAAAGCCTTTTCATGGCCAAGGTGATAAAGTCCAGAATCCGAGGTAGGTTTTTTTTGCCTTTGGAATTTAACTAACTGCCCAGTGGATCCTGATGAGGATCATTGTCTCAGCATCCGGGAGTCCCAGATGGTCACACCTGGGATTCATTGAGGCTGCGCATCCAGAAAGCAAAGTAGCAACACAACTCAATGTGTGGGCGTTGTTTCTTTCGTTTGGGCGGGCTCGGGGGTTGTCCAGAGGATTTGACTCGTTTCTATTTGCATTTTGTTTGAGGTGTTCATTTCTCAGGCTATCAGCATGCACCAAGATCTGTTGCAGACTGTGTTTTCTAGACTAGAAGAAAAGCGCGAGGATGTGTATTAAAAGGTGCTCCGCTCTTATTTAAATTTCTTAACTCTCCAAATGTTCACTTTCATAAGCAAAATTTAGACTTCTGAATGTCGCTTGGCGAAGATTAAAAACCACTAAAAGTTAGAATGAAGGAAAGGTTAAAAATGCTTGTTTTCAGAAACAAACAAGCAAAAAAAATCTTACTTGTGGATGGCAAACCTTGAGTTTTTGATTACTGATCTGTTTGTTTTTTGATCTTCCTGAATAGTGTTGGTTAAGGGATTATTCATTGTATTACGGGATTATGATCCAGAAAGAATTGAAGAAGATGTAGGAAATGCATTATTTTCTCATTGACTGCTATTGATTCTTCTTAAGTCGTCGTTATTAATAATTTGCTACATGTTAGAATTTTATATGCTATGTCTGTTCCTAATAAATGTTCTTTATAAGGAGAGACATTAGCCTACCTGTTCATTTCATTCCAATCTATCAGTATTTCTGAGTAAGAGTGCCATGTCAGGTAGGGTAAGGGTGGCAGCTATGCAAGTTTAATATGCATACCCATACCATGAATCGCAGAAGACCTGAGAGGTGTATTGAAATCACAAAATGGCATCCTGCTGTTCAATATAGACATGCTATTGCGTGGCATTAAGTGCATCTACTAATAAACATACTGGATCTTGCAATGATAAACCAGACAATCAAAATAGTAATTCAAAATGAAAAGAAAACACGGTTCTTTAAAAGTGTTTAGAAGGGTGCACAGCGGGATATATTTTCTTTTTTTACTGGCATGATTATGTAACTGGATACCTTAACATCACTGAGAACATGAAAACATGAAACAAAAGTATTGATCCAATAATACATTGAAGAGTCCAAGTACACTCTGTTTTGTTTGTTTTAAATGAAGTTACATCAGTTGTTTATTTCGAAAAGCTAAAACTTAGCCCTCTCCTTTTGAAGCATTCTTGAAAGATACCCAAAGAAAGTGTTATTTGTACTGTTAAATTTACATTAGCCTAGCTTTAATTGTATCAGCTCCTAAATAGATGTAGAAATGTTGTTTATAGGGAAGATGGCAATCATTTTCCGAAGGCTGCAGTCTAATGCAGGAACCTAATTAATTTAACCTGGCCATCCTCCTTAATGGCAGCACTTTCTCATTCCCACAGATGGAGCTCAAAGGAATTAGTGAGGCTTTTTATCCCAGCAGAAGTCTCTGGTGAACGGATGGCAGGTCTTTGAATTGTTTCTCTTAAGGGAAACCAACTTGAAAGCAGGCAAAGTCTGGACAAAAACTCATCAGAGATGCCAAGTGCATGTGGTAGCTCCAGGTAAAAATGAAACCTTCACTTGGTCCTCACTTTCTCCGACAAATAAATGAAAGGAGTAAAAGGCTCTATTTCTTAGAAACATGGAAGCAGGAATTTGAGGTTAAGGAACTATAAACTATTACTTTACGTCTAAATCATAACAGAACAAAAAGGAAATTAAACTTTGTTCTGAGAAGAAGAGAAATCTCCATGAATCTTATCTTTTGTTCTGGAGAATTTCTTTAAATATTCTCCCCTCCCCACTTTCCTAGAGGATCTGCAACAAATACAGTGAATGTTTCTAACTGAAGGAATTTGAGTAAACTTGTTCTTTCCTATGTGTGCTCTGGCATACAATTAAAAAGGTTGTATGAGAAAAATAGATGTTTATTATTTCAGGAAATAACGCATTTTCCGAGTAACTCTGCAGATTTGATTCCGTTACCACAGGGTCTGTGTCTCGGTGACTATTTATATTGTTTGAATTTGTAATCAAAGAAGGTGCGGTGCCCGTGCTCAGCTTTGCCGTTTTCTCCATATATACTTAAATTGCCTTTTGAATCCAAGTAGAGGGTTTTGTTTATTTTGGGGAATGTCAGTGTGGATTGATATCCTCTTGTGGATAAAATAAGTATTTTGCAACGTGAGCATTTGCAATAAATTCTGAAGGATTTTTTTTGAAGATCCATAAAGGAATAATTAATGAATAATACAATTCTAATTTCTTCATTTTTTTCTGGGACAAGAGAGTCAAAAAATTTAGAATCATTTTTGGTCCCGGTGCAACACTGCCAGAAATACAGAGTGGTGGAATGGAAAGATGGGAGGAGGCTAGAATAAGGGGTATGCACGCTCACCCCGCCCCCAAGAGATAACTGGCATCCAACTTTGAGATAAATTAGGGTCGAATGTATCCCAGGAAATCCCAATTGGTTTTCAGATGGCATGTGAGTCACTATCACTAAATACGACGATGCGTCGTCAGCAATTAGATTCAAACCTAGGAATCCAAGAAAGTCATTTTAAATGACTTCAGAATCCTCAGAACCAGAAATCCCCGGAAGGTATGGGAGGGACCAGACTAAACTGGACTTGGTCCTGCTTTCCGGAGATTTCTGTCTCTTCAAAGGCTCCCCCTTGAAGTCCTGCATGACTTCCGTCTGTGTTTGTGTCCCAAGGTTCTCCTTGGTGCGGCAGTGGTTTGCACAAATATTCCCTTGACACCAGCACTCCAGGGTAAAAGGCCACACTGGAGTGGAGCGCGCCGGACGTTGCATTTCTAGCTCCAAATTGTTAGTGTCCCTTGAAAAGACAGTTCATCCCCCGCTGGTGAAACGCTTAATGAAAGACTATCCGCAAAGGGTAAAAACCCGCACAATTGAGCGATCTCGATCTTCTTGATGGCAACTCAGCATTTCGAGTTGGTCTGAGTAGGGGGACATCTGACTGGGAAACAGCTGGAAGGTACAGCAAGTTATGCTACCGAAAGAACGATTCTGGGTACTGGGGGGGGGGGCGTTATTAAAAGGACTGAGTGTGTTGCCGCCATATTAGGTGGCCCCTTCATTTTCAAAGTTGCGGTTTGAGGGAGAAAAAAATTGACAGCCAATGAAACCTCAACCATCAAGATTCAACTGTTCATTGTACTAACCCTAAATACGAAATACAAACCAACCAATTTCTTCACAACCAATAACAGAAGCCACTGGATTGTGACTACACAATACTCTCATTTTTCTACTGGCTGGAAAATCTGCCTGATAGACTTTATTTACTCGAGGGCAGAAAGAGAGGAATTGGGTCCCAAGAAAGAAACCCTGAATTGGAGTTCTACTTCAGAAGCTTAACTGAGTTGAGTCACTTAATCTTCCAGAGCCTCAACCCCTCATGTGCAAAATAGGAATAATAATGCATGTACTACGTAATTTTGAGAGTTGTTATGTGGTGAGCCCTTTCAAGCAAGACAAATAAAAGAGAACCATTATGGAAATGTCACTTTCTCACTTCTCTAAAAAGCACAGCCCCTCCTTCACACCCCCCCCCCCCAAAGAGAAGAGTGTTAAGCAGGATATGATAAATTTAGCACAGGTCTGCACACTGGGGATTAGGACCTAGGTCGACTTGCTTCTTAGACCCTTTATTCTTTCCATTAAGACTAAATCCTATGTCTTGTCAGATGATTCTTCTATTCAATTGCACCCACTATTCCAGCACTGAAGACCCTCCTCGGTGATTAATCGAGAATTTAGAAGTCAACATGAACTCCTCCAGGCCATTAGTGCCTGACCACAGAAATGATGCCCAAGTAAGGCCTCCTCTGGTTACTGGGTCTTCCTTAGCTTTCTGCCAGAGACACTGAGCTCACTCACAGATACTAAACCCTATTTTGCCTCAGGTTACACATTCTATTCACATCTTTTAGGAGTCTATGTTTTAGGTTTTTACCTTCTCTTTGAAATTATAATTTTCCTGAACTATTCTCTCCCCTACTGTAGCTTTGTAGTTCCTCGTGGGTATGAGTGACAGACATCAACAGAGGAAACTCTGAGATGATGCCCTTAGTTGTTCTACCTCATCACTCGAATTTTTCCGTGTTGGCCTCTTCACTTAGGCTGGAAACTCCTCTGGGCATATTTGCCCAGCTGTCTGTCTGGGTACCGAAAGGCACCCGCACTCCCTCCCCCTTTAGGACCCAGGAGCTTCCCGGAATCCCCTCTAGGGTAAGCCACAGGCGGCCGGAAGAGGAGTGAAATCTGATTGGGACTATACCGCACTGGTCCTGACCATTCTGGCCCGGGCCACCCAAGCATTCAGTGGGGCTGTGCAAAGCTAACTCAGGGTCCGCTCTATGAATCTATAGTGACACTCCTTTCCCTATCCCGGGACTCCACTACATTTCTCTGAGTTCCCAAGTGAGCCTTCACTTGAGTTTATTCATACCCCCGGCTCTCGTTGCTCATTAAATGCATTTGCATGGCACCTCAGTCCTTCCCCATCTCTTCCCACCCACCGCCATGTAGGGTACACCAGTGGCTCTCATTGGAATGAGATATCATTGATTGTCGGTGGTAGCAGAGCTAGGCTGGGGAGGTGGGGGCAAGGGCGGGCACGGGAAGAGATGAGAAGAGAAATATGTGTGAGAGAGAGAGGGAGAGAGGGAGAGAGGGAGAGAGGAGGGAGAGGAGGGAGGGAGAGGGAGAGAGAGGCGATGAGTTGGGATGAACTGATCTGATCTGGAGAGAGTTAAGCAGAAGCAGCTGCTAGGCAATAAGGCGCTGCTGCGGAGGTAGCGGAAGGGGACTCACTGCTTCTGCAAGGAGCTTAGAGCTTCCCCGTAGCTCCTTCGAAGCCTAAAGTGCATCCCGGAGTCTACCTTTCAGACCTAAGGATCCTATACTAGGAATCTGTCTGATTTCCCCCTAGGTCTAACTTGGGAATGAAGCTTCCCTGAGATGTTTTCTGAACGGGTTCCTCTCATACAGGCGTCCACATCAAATGCTCCGAACGCCCCACATCTACAACTTGCTGCCCTCTCTTAAACCCTCTTTGCAACATCGTGCATGATGCCAAATAAACTTTATTCTAAACTTCTGAGGTGAGACAGTGAAAAACAATTGACCTCCTTCCCCTCCCCCTCTCCCCTTCCCACACACACAAACACCATAGGGACTAGAGAGGCTGCAGAGGGTACCCAGCTCGAATGTTTCTCATTGTCTCCAGCTATCTAAAAGGAAGGAAGAGTTGCAGTTAAATTCCTTTTCTTATTATTCCGACTCCCCTTCCTCTATCCAGACCTTTGGGGAAATAAAATAAGAAAACTGATGCTTCAGAAAGTTGTAGATGCTGTTTTTATTTATGTAAAAATTAATCCCCTCGACAAGTGCATGTTTATAAATGAAAACGTTTAGAAATGTATGAAAATTAAGAAAAACATAGAAATCCCCGACAAGCCATAACAACTGATTTTATCTACCTTTTTATACTCTTCCATTATCCACCTAAATATAAAACCCCTGTGATTTTATGTAGCTTACAGAAACCACAGGCATTTGGCACTTGGTCTAGTGTTTTATTCCAATGCGTTCATGAATTGGCAACTTGGCTTCCTAAGAAGCCTTCTAAATACATATTTGAGTCCTAAGAAGAAAAAAACCCCACACTTAAATCACTGTTGAATTTATTGCATTCAATTTTTAAATGCATTTTTTAATGGGAGGAAACATCTCCCGCAGCTACCTTAGCTTCCATAGCTAAGAATTCCAATATTTCGAAGGATATCTAGCAACAAAATCTATGCTCCCAGGAATAATAATCAATGTAGAATTTCTTTCTTTGATGTTTACAAAGAACAATGTTTTCCTTACAATCTTGTTAACATGTTTGCTTAATTCAAGACGAGTCAGAAGAGAAAAATGACACCGAACGAGGTCGTTTCTTTGGAAAAGAAAATAACATTTCTCAGCTAAGAACACGTTGACGTTAGGGAAATATCCTCACTACCTTGTTCTTTCCAAGAAGTTTTTTTGTTGGTTTTGCTTTTATTTTGTTTTGCTTTCTCGGGTTTCACAAGTCTAGATTTATAGAAAGTTTTTCTTGAGTTTATTTACTGAACAGGAAGGTATCTAGAAATATCTATGGAACACTTCACCAAACTAATCTACCAAGCTTTATTTATTTATTTGGATGCCTGACTGGCTATATTATATCTAGATCTATTTAGATGTATCGCTTTCTATTTTTTCCATTACAAATTTGTTAGTGCTTGAAATATTATTTTTGGATTAAATTGGAAATGCCTCATATTTTTATCTTACCTATTTACTTTTTGCTTTGGATTTGGGCAATGATGGCTGTTCATATATATATCTATATATATATCTATATCTATCTATATCTATCTATATCTATATATCTATATCTATATCTATCTATATCTATATCTATATCTATATCTATATCTATATCTATATCTATATCTATATATCTATATCTATATCTATATCTATATATATATATATATATATATATATATATATATATGCTGTTTGGGGAAATATTGGACCACCAATTTATTGGGCAGCTTACATTGCAGCTGCCCTTTTCTTTTCCAGTTAAACTTTCCCAGGAAGAAATGTATGCACATCCATGTCTATAAACAGGTCTGTGTTGGAAAATCTTCCTTCTTTCATTTTTCTTTGACAAGTGCGGCTGTAAAGGACAAAAACCAGTAGGAAATGATGAAGCAAAATCTCAAATTTTACAGCTCTGCCTTAATTTCAAGTTTCTCTTTAATCTCCTCCTCCTCCTCCCATTAGCCACCCCTCTGCCCATGTGTACAACCACGTGTGCCGGGCTGCATCATACAGACCTATCGCATTTCTTCCACGGACTGGATTTATTTTTATTTTTATTTTTTTTTTAAACCAGGAAACAGGGAGGAAAAAAAAAACAGAAAAGAAACAACCAGGAGCGAGCGAGTCTGAACTCGAAAAACACACAGAAGCCCAGGCTCTGCTTTGAGCTACAAGGATTGCTTATAGTCTGATCCCTGTTGTCCTGGAGAAACTGGGCTAGCTAACAGGATGAAGTCTGCTAGAGCCCTGCAAGCCAAGCTACATTAAGAATAAGAAGCTAGATTTCCACCAGATTAAAGGCTAAATCAACAAAAGAACACTCCTACCTGAAGTGGCTTTTACTCAACTATCTGAGCATGGCTCAAGCCATTTCATGGTACTTCGCCACGCAGGACCCAAAGCAATTCGTCCCACCTTAACTTTAGAGCTGAGTCCCCCAGGGCGTTTCATTCTCCCTGACAAACTGGCTCCCGACTCTCCCCAACAAACTCTCTACCCCCACCCCATCTATATTTTCAGGGTGACCCCATCTCAATTTTCACATCAAATAGTCTATTCAATTTTGATCTTGACTGCTACATTCCTGATTTCCCAGATATGTTTCCTGAACATTAAAAACCTTATTTAAAAGAAAATGAATTGATTTCTATATTTTTACCTCCAAAGTTAATTTTGAACTTGGGCATTCATGAATTTCTATGCCCTTGACCTCTTTTGGAAGTAAACCTATAGACTCAGAATTAATATGACTAAAAAGAGTCCTACCTTCTTTAGCTTCATTGAATCTCATTGAATATACAGAATTGATAAAGTTGCAACCCCCTTAAAGCTTTGACTGGTGGGCCATTGGAGACAGTTTACATAGCTTCAAAGATTAAATATTATTATTAGTGATTGTACTGCAGACACTGAACTGCACATGGGAATAGAGTACAGAAAGAGTGAATCATTCTTCATGGAAAAATTACTTTTGAACCATTTGATATTCAGTTTTCTTTTATCTATCTGCTTGGACCAACTGAGAGTTGTTTAATAGGGTTAAAACTTTCCCTTAATATATAAATGAATTTCCTAAGAGAAAAGGGCCATAAAGTCTTCATTTGAATCTTGGAAAAATCAATGGCATGTATAGCTGAGTTGTGAATGTGGTAGGACATTAAAAATCTGATGCTGAACAGATAACTTCAAAGTCAAATGGCAATCAGCTATCAATACATTGTGATTTTTGAAATGTAAAAAGCCAAGTTTCTCCCTTTACCCTCTCACAAAGTATAATTAGAAACATAAAAGTGATTTTAAACAAGACTTGTGAACTTACTATAAAGTTTGAATATGTTTAAAAATTATACCAAATTAGTTTTAAGAGTCCATTGTAACATCAGCAATATTAAGCCTTAAGAGAACTACATTTGTTCAATGAAAGAATCTATAATTGCAATAGGAAAGAGCACAAAATAAAAAGAAATACAGAACCCCCCCCATCCCTCATAAAGAAAACAAACCCTTCTTCACTTCTGACTGAAAATTCAATGTGGAAAAAAATTTAGCACCAAAATGACCTCAAAATTCTTTCATAATGGATTATTGAAATCATTACAATGGGATTTATAATATTTTATGATTATACTTAAATTATTTATTTTTATGCTGCTCAATTACAGCACAAGTTTCCTGAATTCTCCTCCCCATGGTTGTTTTAAGATGAGATGACACTTAGGTCAGCATATGCCATATTTAATATTCATTATCCACTTTTAGGACTCTTATTAATGTGCCTTTTGTTTGCCAACAGAGAGTCAAATGCTGAATATAATGAAGTCCAGTCCATAATCTATGACGTATTATTTAAGTGTTTTTGTTCTCTTCAATTTTTAAAAAAATCTTTTTTTTAAATGAAGGTGGAATGAACTGTGCATAATGATTTCTAAATCACTAATTAGGAACAATAACAAGAATTTATAAGTAAATAAAATTTATAAGCTAAACTGCTCATCAAAAATAACATCAATTATATGCCAAAAACCTAGACAGGAAGTAAAAAAATGAGATTCAACTTAGATAACTACAAAATAATATGTCTAGGGGAAATAATCTAAGACTCATAAACATTAGTTCCAACTCAATTCCTTCATGAGCAAAAAACTGTGTCCTTCAGATTTGCTAACTATTAAGATTTATTTAAGGAATACAGATTTTTCCCTATGTAGCAAAACTGGGAAAGTAGTAATTTGGATAGGTGGACACCTTTTTACAAAATTGCACCTGCATCTTTATCCTTTTAGGTTGAAGGGGGTAGAGATTAGAGGGCAGTGATTCCTTAATGGTAATGATGAGTTAATTGAGTGCTTGTTATGTGATATGGCAGGAATTATAAATACTGCCCAAGTCAATGCCCTTTGTGGTTGCAAACATGTGACTATCACAAATATGTAGGAAGGTGACAGCATGCACAAGACACTGCCTGAATTGCAAGTATTTGCTTGGTGATCAGTATCTCAGCACTGGACATGTCCACAAGAAGAACAATTAGAACAGCTGATAAACATCTTATGTTTTGAGTTTTACAAAACATTTTACATTTGCCTCTTTGATTCTCATACTTACCTAATGAGGTGAATAAGGTAGGAATCATTATTCCTATTTTACACATGAAGAAAATGAGACCCAAGAGATTTAATGACCTTATCATAATGCAAGAGTTAAGATCTGAATCTGGAACTTAGGTTGCTTCAGTTCTGTGTGCAGCACTATTTCCTCCATACCACATTCTTTGTTTTTGGAAATAATTAGAAAAAATATCATACAGAAGCTTTAGAGGAAGATACCCCTGAAAGGAGTTCAAAGAATAGAAGACAAACACAAGATAACCTAAGACTTAAAATTTCTAATAGAATGGGTAGAAGTTATTCATAGTGTCAGGGGAGAGAGGTAGGGAGGCTGAAATGAACGAGAACAGGAAAATTTAAGTTGGATTTAATTTTAAAAATGTTCAATTGAATAAATGTAGAAGATGCAAGGGAACAATAAGGATTCCTAAAGGAGGGATTCAAAGCTAGAATGTATAAATATGTTAAGATATGTGCATTACATGTAACAATAAAATAAAAAAAGAAAGAACCTATGGGTACTGAGCCTTAGTTCTTCCTTATAATTAAAGGGTGGTCAAAAATGAGGGCATTCTTTTCCCATTTTTAAAATCAGAAATACTAGAGTATAAATGCATAAAAACAAATTTTACTTTACTTCCACTTCCTCTTACCAATGAAACTTATTAAAATATCCTTTATATGACTAAGAAATGTTATTGCTCTTTTGTATTAATATTCTACTTCTCTTAGATTTTTTTCAGTATAGGAAAACCTCTATTTATCAGTACTGTATAATAAAAACTGTTTCAGAGGCTCCTGTTCCAAAGTAATGAAACATTTGATGTAAATGTCAAAATTTATGAGTCATATAATAGCATAGTTCCTGCCAAATGAACAAGCTTTCCCCCAGGTATGGCCAGCACTTTTAAAGGTGGCAATAGACAGGGTATTAACTTTCAAGTCATAGGATACCCTAGGATGCTGAACAGTACGGAAAGTAATATATAACAGTATCACTTAGTGATGATAAGCTCCTAGACTGTAAGCTACTAGAGAACAGGAACCATGTCTGTTGTATTATCTTTGCATAGTATCTACTGTACCAAGCTTCATGAGTGCTCTCTATAAATATTCTTCAATACTGTTGACTGTGATGATGGCATTTGATTTCAGTAAAAGAATTTATATTCTTTCCTATGCACTAAATATACAACCGGGGAGTGATACAACTAAAAAAGGGGATAGGAGAATAAATCCCAATGTGTTTTGAGATATTTTGCTAGTCAACTAAAATGCTATTTAATTTAAATAAAGAATGGTACTTCTGAAAGCCCTTGTTACCCCAGGGACATTGACTTTAGTTCTGGCTAGGTTCTATCCTATAATGGTGTAACAGCATCTAAGTGACCCTCAATAGTGGTCTTGGAATCAGAAAGATCTGAGTTCAAATCTAACCTAGCCTTAGATTCTTCCTACCTATTTGACCCATGGCAAGTCACTTAACACTTGTCTGACTCAGTTTCCTCATCTGTAAATAGTGCCTCCTTCTCAGGTTGTTGTGAGAATCAAATGAGATACTATTTATAAAGCACTTTACAAAATATAAAGTACTATATACATATGTGCAATTATTATTCCCTTTCATTGATGCTCAGGAGAGAAGCTTTATTAAAATCAATAGGTCTAATCCTGAACTTCCCCTCCTTACACTGTCAGTAGTTAACTGTGTTTAAAGGATTTGCCCATTAGAAAAACAATCCAATCAGAGGATGAAACAAAAGAGTGAACACATGGAGTGTGTGCTTTCAAATAAAATGTGGTGCAGTGTAGTGTATGTGTTGTGTTTGTGCTTCTGTATGCACTCTTAATCTGCATGGAGGCCAAATTCAAACCTTGGAAGAACATGTGTTAGCTTGTGGCATTTGAATTTCTTGGATTTGGATTTGAAAATGTGAATAGGGTTGAGGTTCTAAATGCATACTTCTGGCACATGTGTTCTGTGTTTATGCCATAAGTCCATGTATAACTCTACACTTAAGTAGTTTTGAGCCTTCCATGTGCCTGTCCAATTTGCAACAGACTTTTTAGTCATTTCTTTACTATTATAAAATATAGATCATTGTGGCAGCTAGGATTAAAATTTTATGATGCACAAACACCTGGATGCTTTGAGTTCAATATAAAACAACTGATATAAAATTAACATACTTGATTTCTTTCGGCTTTTGCTAGAGGTACACTGAGAAATATTCTATACACATACTATACATGCTTACATGAATATAAACATACAAGCATTTTATGTGAATAGTCAAAATATATTGATATCAAATTCCAATGCATTGCTTTTAACTTTGTTCACTTTTCCACAATGTACATATACAAGAAATATTTTGTGACTAACATACTACTTTGGTTTTTATTACAAAGTTGATGTCATAAATATGCAAGATGAAAATAGCTAAAAATATATTTGAGAAAAAATTCACAGATAAGGCTAATGTATTTACTTATTATAGATCTCTATTCCAGTGAGTGTCATCAATCCAAATTGTATATTCAGAACTGATGTTGAATTTGTATTTCTGATTTTGTTGAAAGATATGTAAAAACCTCAAGTAGTCAGACAGCTCCCTATTGGCTATGCATCTGAGAAGGCTCAAGAGGATTGTTTACCCAAGCAAGTGTCTGCAACGAATTATACTCAGTAAATTGGCTCCTGCTACTTCTGTTTCAGAGAGAGATTATGAAGAATTTGTATATTGTGCTAGGAGAACCCTGATTGTCTCCCAAATATAATATCTTCTAGTAAAAGACTTTCCAACATTTCTAAACCATATTTGTATGTTAGATTTATATATAAATTATATATGTGGTCTATATTATGTGATATATATATGTATGTATGCATGTATGTTTGTGTATAGAGTGTGAGGGAGAAGAAAAGAGAGATTTCTGGAAAAGTAAAATAATTTATGTTTTCTATTCTTAAAGAATGCATATCTTAACGATGCATGAATTCTGTTTTTAAATAGGTTTTTTTCTGATTTTCAAAACCAAGTAATTTTTTCTCCCTTAATTATTCTGAGGTAGCCATTGTGTGTTGGATAGAGAACTGGCTGGTCTCAGAGTTAGAAACACTTGGGATCAGCAAGATGACACACTAGGCAGAGTGCTGACCTTGAAGTTAGGAGGACTTGACTTCAAATTCATTCTTGGACCTTTACTAGCTGTGTGACCTTGGACAAATCACTCAACCTTTATTGTTTCCAATCTGGGGCTAACTCCAGTTGTCCTGTTTCACATCTGGCCATTGGACCCAGATAACTCCAGAGGAGAAAGTGAGGCCGATGACTTAGCACAGCTACACCTAACTCAAATCCAGTTTACCTGCATGTAAGGGCATCATCTCCCTGATGTCATGGTCTTCTTCAAGAAGGAAGGACAAACATCATTATCACCATTTACAAGGCAATATGCTAAGCTCTGGGAATACAAAGTAAAAACAAAACAAAACCAGTCCCTGCCCTCAGTGTACCCTCAGTCTAATAGAGTGACTTTGTGACCTCTCAGATACCTAATGCCCCAGGCAACTGTGTAAAACTAAACCTGTAGAGCAGATATCAATCTTTATGTCGGTGGAATTTCCTTTAGGAATGAAAATACAGATCTGAAACTCAAATCCACTGCCAAGATTATTTGCAAGACTAGTTAAGTAAGATTATTTGCAAGACTAGTTAAGTAGGATTTTCAGAAATAAAATGAAAAATCAAAAGAGCAGTAATTACACAAGCAGTATTGTTATAAAGGAAGTATCAAATATTATTGATGAGTTGGAAAGACTGGATAAATGCTACTTAGCATGGGTTGGGGGAAGCAAAGCTACATAGAACAGTGTATAGATCATTTTCCCTGGAGTCAGAAGGAGCTGAATTTAAATTCAGCCTCAAATATTTGACACATAACTAGCTTTGTGACCCTGGGCAAGTCACTTAACTTTCTTGCAAAAATCTATGCCTAGTTCCATCATCACACACACACATACACACACACACACACACACACACACACACACACACACACACACACACAATCCCAAAGCCTTTTCCAGTGTTTTGTACATGATAGGCTGTTAGTATATTTTGCCATAATTCTGATTTCTAATTAAATGGAAATGAATCACACTGTGGAGTCTTTGAGGGCAGTGGCCATCTTTTTTCTTCCTTTGTATTACCTGCATTCACCAGTATATGGTAAATAATAGTTGCTTAATGAGTGTGGACAGCAAGGTGATACAGTAGATAGAACACTGCCTTGGAGTCAGAAGGATGGGAATATGAATTCAGCCTCAGACACTTACTAGTCATGTGACCTTGGGCAAGTCACTTAACCCAGATTGCCTCACATCCAAGGCTATCTCCATTCAACCTGATTCATATCTGGCCACTGGACCCAGATGATTCTGGTGGAGAAAGTGAGTCTGGTGATTTAGCACAGGCTCCCCCTCACTCAAATCCAATTCATGTGTTTGTCATGGCATCACTTCCAATTCATGTGTTTGTCATGGCATCACTTCCCTGTTGTCATGGTCTTCAAGCATGAAGGACAATGTAATGAATTTAGATTCAGAAGACTTGTGTTTAAATCTCAGCAATTTAGTAACTTTGTAACCCTGGGCAATCATTTTACTTCTCTGGTTCTCAGTTCTGGTTCTCTGTAAAAGGCAGAGTTCTTAACCTGGGATTCATGAATTAGATATATGCACATGTCTACTAAACATACACATATATCCATATACACATGTATTTGTACATGTTTGCATATATACATATTGTTGAGTCATGTCTAACCCTTTGTGACCTCATTTGGAATTTTCTTTACAAAATTACTGGAATAGCTTGCTATTTCTTTCTCTAGATCATTTTAGATTGGAAACTGGAACAGAAATACATAGGTTGTGTTTGAGGCTGGATTTGAACTCATTAACTTGTCTTTCAGATTCCAAGCTCTACCAATGCACCACCTAATTGCTCTTATGAATAAGTGTGCTTCATTAAAATTAGCTTCTTTGTAATCCTATGTATTGTATTGTATGCATTTAAAAATGGGATTCTGGAAAGGGATTCACAGATTTTTACCAGATTTCTGCCCAAGGGTTTCATGACACAGAAAGATTAAGAAGCCCTGCTGTACATTATATTTAAGATCTCTTCTAGTTCTGAATCTGTGATTCTTTCAGTATCTTTGTCACTGCAAACTTAATTGGACTGATGCTATTTGATTTGCCCAGGGTTACACAGCTGATATGTATCTGAGGTAGATTTGAATTCTGGTCCTTCTTAGAGTTGGTTCTCTATCCACTGTGCCACCTAGCTGCACCCGTTAGGGCTGCTTCAATTAGAACTTTTCAAATGAGTATTTTGTTTTTAGGATACTAGACTAGAGAACTATTTTTTAAAAATATATTATAGGGGGGCAGCTAGCTGGCATAATGGATAGAACACCAACCCTGGAGTCAGGAGGACCTGAGTTCAAGTTTGGCTTCAGACACATAATAATTGCCTAGCTATGTTACCTTGGGCAAGTCACTTAACCCCATTGCCACAAATAAATAAATAAGGTACCATATCTCTTGATTACCAGTCTTCATTTTAGCCCAATCTTTATCACCCTTCTTGCTTTTGCCCTTTATATCCTTCTTGCCAGTAAAGAACAACTTCCCCATCTCCAGTAATTTCATTTATCAAAATCCTTCCTCTCTTTCAGAACACAACTTATCTACTTCTCTTTCTCCCACCTTTATGAAACCACTCTTATCTCTCCAATTTTATGAAATGAATAGTACTGACAAGAGGATGGGCAGGAAAAAAAAGTGAAAGACACAAACAATAGTGTGTGAAAACCTTGCCATCAAAATCAAAGGAGAGATCTGGTAAATATCTCCAAAGGTAAGGTATCTCAATATGTAAGCAGTGCTAATGAACTAATTGGACAACATTCCCAAAACTGTTTTCAACTTTCTCTCTATAAAAAATTGTCCTTGGCCAATCAACAACAGCTTTTAGCAGATTCTCTGGATCAGCCTGGATCACTGTCAAATATGGCATATACAATTTTGCATAAGTTTTATGTGTTTGGGGTTTCTATTTCATTTTTTTTCATAAAATCTCTCAAATCATCTAACATCCTCAAAGATTAGGAGAAAGTTTAGTCTCCCCCCAATCCCCAAATGCCTATCAGGCTTAAAATATCTGGCAAGGTCTCAAAAAAATGTTGATTTATGCATATTCAAGTAAGAAATAATTTGGTTTAGTGAATAAAATGATTGATCTGGAATTAGGAATATCAAATTTAGATTTGAAAATTTATATTGTGCACAAGTTCAAATCTGACCTTGGAACTTTATAATCTGTGTGATCCTGGGGAAATCACTTAATCCTGCTTGCCTCGGTTTCTTCATCTGAATTCTGAACTGAAGAAGGAAATGTCAAACCACTCAAGTATCTTTGCCAAGAAAATTTTAAATGGGATCAAGAAGAATCAGATATTACTAAAAAGGACTGGACAAACTTTGGCTCCCACCACAACCATTTACTAAGTATGTGACTATGGGTAAGTCATTTCTTAACTCTTATTCTCAATTTCCTCCTCTGCAAAATGAGGATAATAATCTGCTGTGGCAGTGACCCCAAGAGTCAGATAATGTCTCTAAAGGTATTGACAATGTACCTAAGGATTCACTGGACTAGGGAGCTCCCCAACTAAGAAATTTCCTCTACTAATACAGGTATCTTATTGCAGTTTAAAGTATAAGAATTGCCTAGAGAACTGAGCACTGAAGTGACTTGTCAAAGGTCTCACTGCTAATATGGTAGTATTAAAGATAGGATTTAAATGTGGATCTTACTAGCTTCCAGGACAAGTCTACTAAGCTTCTCTTCCTCTCACATACGGAAATTCCTTTGTAAATATTACAGTGCTATATAAATTTAAGTGATAATTATTCGCATACAACCGATGAGTGACTGTGTGTGCAACTGAGTGCCCGTCGCGATCCTTATGTCTTCTCACTTGCCCTTTTGGGTGATAGTGGAAAATGACTAAATGGAGATTACTTCAGAATGAACAAGAAAGTCACATTTCAATCCATATTCTACACATATAGTAAGGTTTTTGTTTCTGTTTTTGTTTTTACATAAGTAAATCAACGCAGTGTTCACATTGCTATCTATACTTGCCACTCAAGCTCTTCGGTGAAAATAGGGGAAGAATATAAGATCACAAATCTTTGCCTACAGGGTAGGAACAAGTAACTATTATTTTTGGCCATTACATCCCTCTTAAAAATTAAAAAAAAAAACCCTGCAAAACCAAACGTCTTCCTTTAACTTGCTCACACCTCACTCCAGACCCAGAAAGAAGCAGACTGCAACCAACCCCTTCCTTTGTCTCCAAAACTACCTTTATCCCCCCCCCCCCATTTTAATATAATAAACTCCGGAAGGCCAGCGGCGTCCTGGGACTACCCTCGGCAAAAATGGACAAGAGGCCCGGCGCGGGATAGTGCTCTGTGCCCTCAGCTGCTGCACAGCCAAAGGAGCGCTCCGGGAGCCGGGCCTGGGGAGGAGGCTAGGAGAGAAGAAGCGAGTGGGAGGGAAGAAAGGAGGGAGGTCAGGGCGAGGTATTGCCTTGTTGTTGCTTATTGCCGAAGTTGCTGCACACTCCAGGACAGCGCACCAGCTTTTTTCTTTCTTATTTGAAGAGATACTAGAGGTGTCTGTCTGTGTGTCGTTTCTGTATTTTTTTTTTAAAGAAAGTAAAAGGGACAAAAGAAAAAGAAACCTTAGGCTCGTATTTCTGGAAGCTGGTATACAGACAGGACTCCTTCTAGAACCGCTCGTCCCTATCAGTTTACCCATTTGGTTTTATTTTGGAACAACTGGTTTCTCATCCCTGCCTCATCGTGAAGCAGGCCCGAAGTTTTGAAACAAGTAAGTCAAATTTCTTAGTCCCCCACCCCTGCCTCCTCATTCCCTTCCTCCTCCTCCTCCTTCTCTTCTTCTTCTTCCTCCTCCTCCTTTTCTTCTCCCCTTCCCCTCCTCCTCCCCTTCTTCGTCTCCTGACCTTCCCACGTTCACACTGTGGTTGCCACCAGTGCTAGCCACCAGTCACCATCCATCGACCACCAGCCACCACTTCAGCCCGGCTTACGAGTCGGACGATGCATGACCTTTCCGTTGCCTTGGCCTCCCTTTTCCTTGTGGGTGACGAGGAGACTATGTTGTGAAATTAAATCTGATCCTTTAGCTCCGAGACAGCTGCAGAGTCCCGGACTGCCTCGGGCTAGGGCTCCCCTGG
Source organism: Macrotis lagotis (assembly GCF_037893015.1). Lineage (NCBI taxonomy): Eukaryota > Metazoa > Chordata > Mammalia > Peramelemorphia > Peramelidae > Macrotis > Macrotis lagotis. The sequence continues at coordinate 405,932,840 of NC_133666.1, forward strand.
AGCGAGATTGCAATCCTTTCTGGGAGTCAGGACTAGCTGGAAAGGCGGAGAATCGGACCCGGAACTCCAAAAATGGGGAGCACAGCCTTGAGAGGACTGGAAAGAGTCATTGGTGGGGGTTGGTGACCCCCCTCCTGCTCCTAGGGCAGGCAGGAAAAAAGAGGGCACACACATACACATCCCCCATATGTATGTGTGATACACGCAGATATTCCTACCTGTAATATATGCACCTATATACCTACACATTTTACAAACACGTTTTTGTATATGTATGTGTGTATAGATAAAAGTATATATGGAAATATATGAAATATATGAAAGTGAAAGAGAGAGAGAGAAAATGTGAGAATGAGAGAGAGTTGCTTCTCTCAGAGGTCCTTGTCTAGTTTCTTTTAGTACGACAAAGTAAAAACTTGGGTGGCAAATATATGGACACACAGGTAGTAATAGGGTGGGGTGGGGGTAATCTTTTTGAACTTGGGGGGAAAAAGTTCAATGTCATCTACCCCTTGTCTACCACCTCTTCTATAGAGCACGTGTTTTTCTGTCTGGTGCTGGTTTGTTTTTCCTAGTAGAGGTGGTGACTGATTGGGACTCCTAGGAAAAAACTGAAGTCCTTCTGGTCCTATTTGATGTTATGATTGCTGTCTTAGAAATGTTCTTGTATTCTAAACTCCAATAATATTAAACATTCCTGTGGCTGTGAGTGCTAGGAAATATTTCTTTTTAGCATTCCCGTCCTCCTTCATCTCTTTTGGTCAAAAGGGGATGTTACAAATTAAAGAATTTGGTTGGAAAGAATTATAAGTAAATTTAAGAGCAAAAGGAAACTTTTTTTGCTATCACATATTAGAAAAAATAAGAAACACCAGGCCAAATATAATTAATGATATAATATAGTGAAGTTACTTGAGACCAGAGGAGCTGCATCAATTTATCTGTTACTGTGTGTTAATTAAATACTCAATAATTTTCTCTCCTAAATAATTTAAGACTGCCAGAAAAATGAGGTCAGTAATCTAGGTGATGCAGTGAATAGAGTGCTGAGCCTAGAGTTAGCAAAATCCAAGTTCAAATGCAGTTTCAGACACTTACTAGCTGTGTGACCCCTGGGCAAGTCTCTTAATTCTGGTTGTCTCAGTTTCCTCATCTGTAAAATGAGTTGAAGAAAGAAATGGCAAAGCACTCAGTCTTTGCCAAGAAAATCCCAAATGGGGTTATAAAGATTGGAGCAAGACTGAACAGCAAGATGTTAATAAGAACTCAAGTTGTTTATTATTATACACTAGATATTGGCAAAGCTTTTCTTTTAAAATTAACTATTAATAGAATAATTTTACATTTATAAATATATATATATAGATAGATAGATAGATAGATAAATAGATACCTATTTGTGTCTAATAATAGCCATCTCTGAAGGGAGGGAAGAATGGGAAGAAAAAAAATATTTACATGACAACTCTATTATATATTTTAAAAATTAGCAAGTTGTCCATAATAGAACTGCAATATCCTGTGCAATCATATTTTATTACACTGCTATGGAAATGCTTCTTTTTATTCCATAAATTAAAAGTAAATGTGAAAAAAAGATGTGAATAGTTCTCTTGATGTGAAGGCAAAATATAATGGTAATTAGTTTGCTTGTTTTTTGGATCTATGACAGGATCAAAGGAAAAACACTTCCATTTTGTGAACCCCTAGTGGTGAACTTGAGAGAACATGGACCAAGTCACCCAAGATGGATAGTGTTTTTACATATATTATTAGATTCTCACTACCGTAACCCCATGAGGTGAATGCTATCATTATTCCCATTTTACAGATGAAGAAACTGAGTCATTAAGAGAATGACATGCTATTTACACTAAGTAGGTTTCTGAAATCATTTTTTGCACTCAGTTCTTCCAGATTCTTTATCCCTATTTATGCCTCCTGGGCTACATAAGTATAGCTAGAAGCTGATCAGCTAGGAGCTGGCAAAATCAGAGTAGGAAACTAGGTCTCCTGTTTTTCAAACTCAATGCATACTGCCTCATCAAAAAAATACAAAAAAGCCAAATAAAACATTAAGTAGGATTCTAGACCTAGAATGATAGGAACTGTGATGTGATTTATTTTACTTAAAAGTTAGTAGAGTAGGGAAGCATTTTGGAATATCAGAAAGAGTATGAATTTTGGAATCAAGAACGGATTTCAGGACCAACCTCTAATGCTTGCTACTCAAGTAACAACACTTGATCTCTCTAGGCCTCAGTTTCTCCCTTTATAAAATGATATTAATCATACATTTATCACCTACCTCACAGGGTTGTTGTGAAGACCAAATGAGATAATATGATCAGAGTAATTTATAAACTTTTTTAACCATACAGCACTAGATAAATTGTACATTTTTATTACTAATACAGTATCTTGAAATGTCTGATATATATTCCCAGGAAGTAATTCACACACTTGGAAAATGAACCCAAGCATAAGTTTATCAAAAAAAAAAATCAGTTCAATTCAATCCATCAAATATTAATTAAATCATTCCTGAAAAACTTGAAAGTGAAGTCCATTCCATAACTGAAGTTGCCAAACAATATGGCATTACTCTGTACTTTTTTTCTGTAAAAGGAAAACAATCCCTCAAGATACAAAATATTTCTGAGGAATAAATACTTATCCAGATTCCTTTTGCGAATAAAATTAGTTTAGATGCATTAGTAACTGACTAACATGGGCCATTGGTAGGGATGTAAGAGAGGGATTTTTCCCATCTTCAGAGAATTTCAAGTGATCATCAAAAAAAAAAAAAGAATAGTAGAAGAATGAATGTTCTCTTGATGTAAGGGCAAAGTATAATGGTAGCTAGTTTGTTTGTTTTTTGGACCCATGACAGGATCGAAGGAAAAACATTTCCATTTTATGAACCTCTGGTGGTGAACTTGAGAGAACATGGACCAAGTCACCCGACTTGGACAGATATGGATGACTTGTGATTTCCACTGAGAAGAATGAGATGACAGATCTATTTGATATTTGAGCACTTGACTCTATGTGGAGTGCTGGGTATGTTATGGAGTGATGCTTAGAAAAATATTTAGTCATTTATTTCAGGCTTTTCTTCTTAGTTATTCAGTATTAGAACTGAATTATTTCTGAAATCTAATTATTTTGATTTAGATTCTTGAGGAAAAATCCTTGTAGAATAAAGCAGTTATTGAGAGATCAACTAAGCTGAGGCTTTGCTGGAAAAGAACATGAGGTTCTATCTCATCCCCACCTCACTAGCCAAGGTTATGTTTATATATATTCTTTTTTTCCCATGGTCTCTCTTTCCTCTCCAACGTTTTAGCTGCAACTCAGAAAAGGGAAAAATTTAAACAAAGGTTCACTTTAATATCCTATTATAATATAAAAAACAAAACTTTAATATCATGTACTAAATGGAGAGATTAGGATTCATCTACCTTTTCCTTGTCAACATTTTGAATAAATAATTATTCTTCAAAAGAAAAAATTAACTTGCTCAATTATGGCAACTAGTGCACAGAACACTATACATGGAGTCAGGGAGATCTAGGTTCAAATGCTGCCTCAGACAATTACTGTTTAACTTGGATAAGTCATTTAATATCCATATGCCTCAGTTTTGGCTTCTGAAAATGGAGAGAAAATCATTTATCTCTTAGGGTTGTTTAAATGATCAGAATAGCATAATATTTGCAAAAACTCTTTGTAAACCTTAAAGCACCACATAAATGCTGGCTATAATAACTGTTGTTTTTTCACTCCCTGAATTCTAATGTGGCCTTAGAAAAGAATATATTATAAGTATGATTTACGTTTATCTTTCAATCTCTGAATTGTTTTACCATGGAATATTGTTACCATTAGTTAAACCTGAACTCTTCCATAATGTAATTCACTTAAAAAATTCTTTAATATTTTTTATTTATTTATGTTAATATAAAAGATGATTGTACATGAAACCCCAAACCAATTACATACAATTTGTTATTTCTTTAAATATATAATAAAGTTATTATGTAAATTTGCTTTTCCTTCTCTCCCACAACATAGAAAAGCCTATCATTAGACCCAAATATGCATTATGAATATAAAACCATTCTGTACATAATTCTGCTTATCAGTTCCTTCTCTGGAAGTAGATTGTGTCTTCCTTCACATGTTCTTGTAGTTAATTTGGTTATTTGTAATAGTAAAAATGATTTAATTACTCAAAGTTGTTCTCTTGGTTCAGCTCATTTCACTCTTCATTGTTTCATGCAAATCTAGTCATGTTTTTCTAAGATCATCACTCTCATCATTTCTTATAGGACAGTGTTATTCCATCACAATCATATACCACAACATTTTTAGCCATTCCTCAATTGATGGATATCCCTGCAATTTCCAGTTCTTTGCCATTACAAAGAGAGCTGCTATAAAGATTTTTAAACATATAAATCGTTTTCCTTTTTCCTTAATCAGCTTTGGAAATAGGCTTTGTAGTGGAATTGCAGGATAAAAGAATATAAGCAGTTTAATAACTGTTTAGTCATAATTCCAGATTTCTCTGAATGGTTGGATAAGTTCATAATTCCACCAACAATGAATTAATGTCACAATTTTTCAATATGCCCCCAACATATTTTTACTTTGCCCTTCAACCATTTTAGCTAATCTGATAGACATCAAATGCTATTTGAAGGTTGCTTTAATTAGAATTTCTCTAATCAATAATGATTTACTTTTCAATCAATGTAATATTATAAGTAATCATAGTCATTATTTACTACTGTTAATTAATATATGTTTATTAAAACTTTAATGAATATCAGTAAAGAATCAAGTTTAGTATCCCTGGCAGATTCATATATATATTCATTGAAAGTATAGTTTTGATATGTCATTATTTCATTCTGGAAGTCAAAGACACTTCCAGATTCAAAGATACTTCCATATCATTAATAAAATTTTTGGGGAGATAAATTTATTATTTTAAACCACAAGACCAGTTTGTATTACAAGTAAATATAATAAAGGTATTACACTATGGGGCAGTATCATTTTTGGTCCCAAGGGAGCAGGGGTCCTTTTATGTTAAAAAATGACCTCACATCTTCATAGATCATAATACTTTGGAAGTATGCCAAACTTCCAAATGCTTTGAACTAGCTCTGAAATGGCAAGGAGAAAAAGTCTGAGAAAAAGTGTTCCCCAACTCACTTAGGAAACAGAGCCCAAAATTTATTATAAAGTTAAAAATAAATAGACTGAAAAAATAAGCAGATGACAAAAAAAAGGGAATTTGACCATAAAAAGTTGCTATGACAGGAAAGATCAAGATACAAACTTAGAAAAAGAACATAAAGTCAAACTAGCTACAAGCAAAGGTTCAAAGAAAAATGTAAATTAGACACAAGTCCAGGAAGAATTCCTGGAAGACCTAAAAGAATTTAAAAATCAGAGTGTTAGAGTAATAGTAATATTGTTCTAAGAACAAATTTGTAAGACTAATTCATTTTGAAATACTTGAAACAGTTACAAAGGACTTATGAAGGAAGATACTATATATTCAGAGAAAGATCTGGTAAAGATATGTATAGTATGGTTTGACATATTTTTACACATTTGCACACACATATACTTGTATCTAATGATAGTAGCTTCCTCTACGGTGGAGTGGAGGAGATGGGGGAAAACATTAAAAGCTCTCAAGAGAGAACTTAAAAGAAAGTATAGAAACTTAAATGGTAGTACAGAAAAACAGGGTAGTTTCAAAAATAATGTGTAGCACTTATTACACAGTTATTGTTTTTTAAGTAAACTATGAAATGGAAATTTATGGTTTTATTTTGAATTCCCTTTTTATTTCATGTTGTGTACATGGAAATGTTCTTTTTCTAATCTTTACAAATTTAAGTTCAAAATGAATAATATACTTTTAAAGAGGTAAAAGATAAAACTGGGAAAAAGAAATAAGACCAATGGAAGAAAATTATAAACAGATGAAACTTGGTAAAAGAGGCACAAAAAATATAAAAGAAAATAACAACTTAATGAACAAAATTGGCCAAATATTAGAAGATGAATGCAACTTTAAAGATGAAAATAATTCCTTAAAAAGCAGAACTGGAAAAATAGAAGAGTCACAAAAGCTTGCTAAAAGAAAAATGAAGAAAATTCCTTAAAAGTTAGAATTGGACAAGTGTAAACTAATGATTTCATGAGACATCAAGAAACAATAAAACAAAGTCAAAAATAATAAAAAAGAAAAGCAAATGTGAAATATAATCAGAAAAAACAACTGACCAAGAAAAGATTATTAAATAATTATTGAACTGCCTGAAAGCCAGGATCAAAGAAGGAGCCTAGATATTTCATCTCAAGAAATTATAAAGGGAAAATTTCCCCAATATCTGAGATGTGGAGGATAAAATAAGAATTGAAAGAATTTACCAATCATCTCCTGAAGAAAAATCTCAAAATGAAAACTTTTGGGAATATTATAGCCAGAATCCAGAACTCCCAGGTAAGAGGGAAAATACTCCAAGCAGTCAGAAAGAACCCATTTAAAAATGTGGAGTCATAATCAGGTCTCATAAGATGTAGCAGCTACCTTGTTAAAGGAGTGGAGAAATTGGAGTATGATATTCTAGAAGGCAAATGAACTAGGATTACAACCAAGAATAACCCAACAGAGTTAAACTTTTTAAGGCAAAAAAAAAGGATATTTAATGAAATAAAGGACTTCAAAGAGTCCTAATGAAAAGACCAGAGTTAAATAGAAAACTTGATTTTCAAATACAAGATATGAGAGAAGAATGAGAAGGTAAACATAGAAGAGAATCATAAGGGACTCAAAAAGTTTAATTATTTATATTCCTATCTGGAGAGATGATACATATAAAAGTTTTTCATTATTACTGCAGTTTAGAAGGGCTTTACATAGACAGAAGACATACCAGTGAGTAGATTTTATGTTGGAATGACCTAAAAATAGAAAATGAGTGAGGGAGACAGAGGACAAGGGCAAAGGGGGAAAGGAGAGAAAGATAAGAGAAAATTTTCTCCCATGAGAGAGGTACATTAGGAAGAGCTTTTACAGTGGAGCAAAAAATTTTAGGAGGAGCAGGCAATGCTTGAACCTCACTTTTATCAGAATTGTTTCAAAGAAAAAAAATAGATATACACTCAATTTGTTACAGAAATCAATCTTACCCAATAGTGAAACAGGAAGGAAAAGAGATAAAGGAAAGAGCAAACTGATAAAAGGGAAAATGGATTAAAGGAGGCAGTGGTCAGAAGCTAAACTGATTTTTTGAGGAAGGACAGAATAAAAAGAGAGAAAAGGCTTACAGAAGAAAATAGAATGGAGGGAAATGTACACTTAGTAATCATAACTGTGAATGTGAATGGGATGAACTCACCCATACAAGAAAGGCAGAAGGCAGAATGGATTAAATACCAGAATCCAACAATATACTGTTTTTAAAAAAGACATCTGAAACTGAGAAAGGCACTCAAAGAGTTAAAGAGGTGGAGCAGAATCTATTGTGTTTCCCTGAGGTAAAAGAGGGTGGTGTAGCAATCATGATTTTGATGAAGAATAAAAATAGATTTAATTAAAAGAGATAAGCAGGTCTTAAAAGGCACTATAGACAATGAAGTTATATCAATACTAAATATTTATACACCAAAAAACAAAGCATCCACATTTTTCAGCAAAAAATTAAATTAGTTACAGGATTGAGAGACTTCAACTTTCTCTTCACAGAGCTCAATATATCTAGCCATAAAGTAAATAAGAAAAAAATTATGGAGATGAATATAATTTTATTTTTTTAAATCTTATTTATTTAAGCAAGTGGGGGTTAAGTGACTTGCCCTAAGTCACACACTAGGTAATTAGTAAGTATCTGAAGCTGGAATTCCACTCAGGTCCTCCTGACTCCAGGGCTCTAGCACTGTGCAACCTAGTTGCCCCTGAAAATAATTTTATAAAAGTTAAACATGATAGCGCTGTGGAGAAATTTAATGGGAATAGAAAGGAGTATATCTGTTTCTCAGCTAGAACTAGGAATTTCAAAAATATCAAATATGTATTAGATCATAAAACCATAAAAGCATGCTAAAAAGTAGAGATATTAAATGCAACCTTTCATATAAAACCATAAAAATTACATTCAATAAAAGATTGGGGAAACATAGATAACTTAATTGAAAGCTAAATGGTCTAATTTTACAGAATGAATAGATCAAAGAAAAGAACCATAGATTCAATAATTTCATTAAAGAGAATGACAACTTTGAGACAGCATAACAAAATTTGTGGAATGCAGCCAAAGCAATAGTTTAAGGGAAAATTGATATTTCTAAAGGTTTTCATTAATATTGAGTAAGAGCAATAAGAGAATAACTTTTTTTTTTTATGTTTTTTGCAAGGCAGATGAGGTTAAATGGCTTGCCCAAGGCCACACAACTAGGTAATTATTAAGTGTCTGAGACCGGATTTGAACCCAGGTACTCCTGACTCCAAGGCCCGTGCTTTATCCACTACGCCACCTAAGCAACCCCAATAAGAGAGTAACTTAACTTTAAAAAAAAGGCTAGAAAAAGAACAAATTAAAAATCTCCAATAAAATATCAAAATGTGAATCTGAAAAAACAAAGGAGAGAGTAATAAAATTGAAATTTAAATTAAACTTAATAAATAAAAATTGGAGGTGGTTTAAAAAACATTAAGATGTATAAATCATCTATTAATTTGCTTTTAAAAAGAAAATGAAATTCACAGTATCAAAAAACCAACAACAAAGATGAAATGAAGAATCATTTCCCTCAATTTTATGCAAGTAAAATAATCTTAATTAAATGGATGTGTCCAAAAATATAAATTGTCCATATTAACAGAAGAAATAGAATAATTAAATTACTCTATCTTAGAAAAAGATATTTAATAAACCTTTAAAGTACTCTGTAAGAAAAATTCCCAGATACAGATGGATTTACAAGTGAATTCTATGAAATATTAAAGAACAGTTAATCTCATATAAATCATTTAAAAAAAGATAAAGAATTCCTTTTATGACAGAAATATGGCTTTTATATCTAAAGTAGCAAAAGAAAAAACAGAGAAGTAAAACTATAGGCCAAATTCACTAATGAATATAGATACAAAAGTTTTGAATAAAATACTTGCAAGGAGATTATAATAACATATCAAAAAATCATACACAGATGAAATTTATACCAGGAATGCAGAGCTAGTTCATTATTAGGAAAACTATCAGCATAATTGACCAAATCAATAGCAAAAACAACAAAAACCATAAGTTTATCTCATTAGATGCAGAAAAAGCTTGGACCTTTGGACTATTCCTATTCCAAATAAAATACTAGTTAACATAGAAATAAATTGAGCCTTTCTTAAAATAGGTGGAACCTACCTAAAACCATCAGCAAGCATTATGTTTAATGAAAATAAGCCTTCTCCATGAGATCCAGGTTGCAACAATGATGTCCATTATCACTTCTATTATTCAATACTGTATTTAAAACGTTAGCCAAAACAATAAGGTGAAAAATAAATTAAAAAAATAAAAACAGGCAAAGAGGAAACAATACTATCACTCTGCAAAAACACCTTTAAGGTATGTATCTAAAATAATTAAATATTCAAAAATGTGTCATTTTTTTTTAGGTTTTTGCAAGGCAATGGGGTTAAGTGACTTGCCCAAGGCCACACAGCTAGATAATTATTATGTATCTGAGGTTGGATTTGAACTCAGGATCTCCTGACTCCAGGGCTGGTGCTCTATCCATTACGCCACCTAGCTGCCCCCAAAATGTGTCATTTTTAAAGTACTTATGTCTCTATTGATGAAGAAAAAGGTAGAAATTCTCATGAGCATAGATATTCAAGGTGGGAAGTTCATTACTTAGATGAAAGATAAGAAAAAAGCTTTCTAGACAAGACATCTCATTGGTAACCAATAAGCAAAAGGATAGAAGAGGCCCTTATATGTTAAGGACCTTGGAGGTGAGCAGGTCAATTCCTCACTTTAGAGATGAAGAAAGTTCACAATAATACAGCTTCTAAGTGGGTGAGACAGGATCCAGACTTAGATCTTCTTGTCTCCTAGTCCCCAAAGTCTATCCTCTATATTGTGCTGCCTTTTTTCATCATGTTAATTTATTCATTTATTCAATGTGAGGACTCAATATGAACCAAATCCTTCTGTGTGTTACACCTTGCATAGGTGCAAGCAAGGAGTCTGAGGCTGTGTTATCTAACAGTTTTGCAGCTAAATTGATGTGTTTAGCAAAATCACAAACAACATCCTAGAATCAAACCTCTAAAATTGTTCTGCAGCAATTCTAATATTAAATCCTTAATATGCTTCTTGTGTTCTAATCTACTCAAATGCTATTGCAATATTACATTCTTATTTATATTGGCTTTAGAAATTTGGATAAAAGAGATATGCTATAATACTAATAAACAGGCCTCCAAATCCTTCTTCTGTAGGTCAGTTCAGTTATCAATTCCTCCATGAAATTTTTAATTCGAGTTAACATTAATACAGCCTACTATGTGTAAGGGGCTATGCTAGGACTGGAGTAAAAAGAGGACAACATTGAAACAATTCTTGACCTCAAGTAGCTTGCATTATTAAGAAGGAATTAATTCATGTGCATAAATATTTGTGGAGAAAGAAAACTCTAGGAAACCAATAAGAAAAGGAAAGAACACTAACAACAGGGTTGGGGATGAGGGTAGGGTGCTGTAGATCAGTAAAGACTTCACTTGGGAAATAGCATTTGAGCTGAGATCTGATTGAAACCAGGGATTCCAAGAAGCACAAGGTTAGAATCGAATATATTCCAACCTGTGCAATGAATAGAAATTAGAAACAGCATGTTGAGTTAAGGGTTGGCAGACAAGTTTTCAAGTTGGTGAGATTTAACACATTGAGGGAAGCTAGATTGTTTAGGTCTTAGGGTAGGGATTATTTTGTTTTGTTTTTTTTCTTTGTATCCTCAGAATTTGCCCAGCATAGTGAGTGCATAATAAATATTTCTTGATTGATGGAACTTTGTAATTTATCCTAGCCAATGGAGGGGTTCACTGAAATTCAGACACTTCTGTATTAGGAGTATTCATTTCACAGTTGGATGGAGTTTGGAGTAAAGAGGAAAGAGTTAGGAAACAGGGAGACCAATAAGGAGTTTTTAACCATTTGGGGGTAATAGACCCTTCTAACAAGTGAAACCTGTGATTCTCTTCTCAAAATAATACTTTTAGACACATAGAATAAAATATATAATGTAAATGAAATAAATTTTATTAAATCTCTGGTTTTCTCCCATCCAAACTAATGAATTTCTTAAAGTTTATATTTAGTTTCATGGATCCCAGATTACGAATACCTGTTTAGGTTTTTCAAATAGTACAAATGATAAAGGCTTAAAATAATTTTTTGGCTCTTTAGGAGTCAAGAAGTATTGAACATGAACGATATTTTAGATCAGGGGTAGGAAACAGCAGTGAAATCATCTGTCTGGCACTACCAAGGCAACCAACAGGCAGGACTCAAAATTCAATAAATCTAGGAGCTTTTTAGGGGTGGATTAATTAAATATTGGACAAAATATAGTGGGATAATTTTTAAGTTTTGGCCCTTGGCAGAAAAAAGGTTACCAACCCCTGCTTTAGATGAAGACTTGGCAAGATGTAAAGAAACTTAAGAAAGTAAGGCCCTCATTTTACTTAAGAGAAAATGGAGACCCAGAGATTTTAAATGATTTAAGCAAGCTCATGCAGCTAGTAAGTAGGAGAAACTCAGTTTCAGTCAAGTACATGACTTTAAATTCAAAATTCTTTTCATTGCCTAAGGCCAGTATCAAAGATACCATACTTGTGAAAAACTGAAAAATGCCTTGGTGGTTTGTGAGCTTCTGGTTACTCAAGAAAAGTTCCTAGGTGGCATGATTTCTGCTAGTGCTAGAGAAGTATTCTCTATGTCCTCTCAATTATACCCCATCAATCTTCCCTGTTCTAATGTTTATAGGAAGTGTAGAATGAAGTGACTGCAAGGAAACTATGTGGTTAGAATATATACTCATAGAACAGGATATAAGATTGGAAGCATTTTCAAGCATGCCTTGTTGGATTCATTGCTGCTATTCAGTTATCTTGATTTTATGTACCTGTGAAATTCTATCATTTTTAGCATGATCCTCTGCTAACAGAATATGGTATTCCATTCTTTTTTTAACATTCCTTTTTTTTATCTTTGCTTATTTAATATTTATTTATTCTCATTTTGTACAAATAATGCTTTTTTATACATTTATAAAATATTCTTGTTCAAGGGTAAACAAAATACCCCTCCCCTCAAAAAATATAGACTTGCTTGAGTGATAAAGTAAAGGGGAAAGAAAAAAATTAAAATTAAAAAAATAATAGTAATAATTATAGGCATGGCCAGGTGATGCAGTAGACAGAGCACCATCCCTGGAGCCAGGAGCACCTGAGCCCAAATCCAGCCCTGCACACCCAACAATCACCCAGCTGTGTGGCATGCAAGCCACACCAACCTGACTGCCCTGCAAAAACCTAAAAAAGAAAAAAAAGACCCAAAATAAAATCAAATAGTAATCATAGTAGGGGCAGCTGGGTGGCAGACAGAGCACTGGCCCTTGAGCCAGGAGCACCTGAACCAAATCCAGCCTCAGACACCCAATGATCACCCCAGGCAGGCCACCCAGCCCCATTTGCCCTGTCCCCCCAAATAATAATAATAATAACAAATGTGCTTCAGTCTGTGTTCCAACACCACCAACTCTGTCACGGGTGGATCACATTCTTTAGGATAAGTCCATCACAAAAATTACTTCCATATTTTTCCAACGTTGCCATTGCTGATCGCAACTCCCTCCTTTTGTATTTCTCCACTACCATGTACTATATTTTCTTTTTCCTTTTACTCTGACTCTGCTGTAGGGAAGCTGAGTGGCGCAGCAGACAGATCCCTGGTCCTGGGGCCAAGAGGTCCTGAGCCCCCATACCACCTCTTAGGCCCAGCATCCACCTGGCTCTATGGTCCTGGACAGGCCATCCAATCCCAGCCCATTGCAAGAAGTAAAAATGAAAATGTGTTATATCTAACCACTCTCCCCACATGGTCCATCCTCTCCTCCATCATTCACATCCCCACCCCTTTCCCTTATGCCACCCCCCTCTCTTTCTTACTCCAGATGTCTATACCCCATTGAGTATATATGCTGTTTCCTCTCCTGGCCACCTCTGATGAGAGCAAAGATTCCCTCATCCCCCCCCCCCCCTTGCCTTCTCCCCTTCCATATCATTGAAATAGCTCATTGTAATAAAGAAAAATCTTACTATATGAAATATCTTGGCCTATTTCCTCTCTCCTTTTTCTTTCTCCCATTACATTTCCCTTTTTTCTATTGACTCCATTTTAATACCATATTTTATCTTCAAATTCAGCTTTCTCCTGTGCTTCAACTATAAAAGCTTCCTCTACCTACTCTATTAACTGAGAAGGTTCATATGAGTACTATCAGTGTCATTTTTCTATGCAGGAATACATGCAGTTCATCATCATTAAGTCCCTCATATTTTCCCCTTCTCCTCCAATCTCCATGCTTCACCTGAGTCCTGTATCTGAAGATCAAACCTTCTGTTCAGCTCTGGCCATTCCAACAGGAACATTTGAAATTCCCCTGGTTCATTGAAAGTCCATCTTTTTTCCCTGGAAGAGGACATTCAGTTTTTCTGGATAGTTGATTCTCAGTTGCATTCTAAGCTCCTTTGCCTTCCAGCATATTATATTCCAAGCCCTTCGAGCTTCCAATGTAGTTGCTGCTAAGTCCTGTGAGATCCTGATTGCAGCTCTATGGTATTTGAATTGTGTCCTTCTGGCTGCTTGTAATATTTTCTCTTTAACTTGAGAGTTCTGGAACTTGGCTATAATATTCCTGGGGGTTGGTTTTTTTTGGATCCCTTTCTTGGGGAGATTGGTAGATTCTCTCCATTTCTATTTTGCCCTCTGTTTCTAGGATATCAGGGCAATTTTCCTGTAGTAATTCTTTGAAAATGATGTTAAGGCTCTTTTCCTGCTCATGGCTTTCAGGTATTCCAATAATTTTTAAATTATCTTTCATAAATCTGTTTTCCATATCAGTTGCTTTTTCAATGAGATGTTTCACATTTTCTTCTAATTTTTCATTCTTTTGGTTTTGAAGTATTGAGTCCTGATTTCTCTTAAATTCAGCAATCTCCCTGAGTTCTATTCTTTGTCTAAAGGATTTGTTTTCCTCAGAGAGCTTTCTTATCTTTTTTTCCATCTGGCCAATTCTGCTTTTTAAAGCATTCTTCTCCTCAATGACTTTTTGAACTGTTTTATCCATTTGACCTAAGCTGTTTTATAGCATGCTATTTTCTTCAGCATTTTTTTATTTCTGTGACTAAGCTGCTGACTTCATTTTCATGTTTTTCTTGCATCTCTCTCTCCTTTCTTTTCCCAGTTTTTCTTCCAACTCTCTCATTTGATTTTCAAAGTCTTTTTTGAACTCTGTCATAGACTGAGCCCAATTTCTATTTTCCTTGGAGTCTTTAGATGAAGGAGCTTGTGCTTCCTCATCTTGAGACTGAGTATTTTGATCCTTCTTGGGCTCATTTGCAGAATATTTCTCAATGGTGTTCCTCTTTTTTCTCTGCTTGCTCATTTTCCCAGCCTGAGCCTGGTTTTGGGGTGCTTCCTGGGCTTTTGGGACACTCCTACAAGAATCTCAGTGTGAGAGGCTCTGTCCTCCCTCCTGGTCTGCGAATGACCATAAGTGCTTCTCTCTGCCACAGGGCTGAGGTGGGGGGGCCCTGCTGTTCTATAGGGGGGGGTCTAGACTGCAATCAGGATCTGAATATGGTCAGAACCCCAGAGTTCTGCTCCAGGGACAGAGTACAGAGCTTGGCAGTCTCTCTCTCTGCTCCCTCCCTAGGCTCAGTGCACTCATGCCCTAGGGGCTCCTGCTTACCAGCTCCACTTGCTTCTGTTTCCTGGATCTGGGCTGCCTTGGCCATGCTGCTCGCTGTGTGCCCTGGGGGCTGGGCTTCACTTGCTCACTTTGGCACAGGTGCGCCCCCGCTGTTCCCCTAAGTTGTGCCTGGTGCTCCCTGGGGCATGGGTCAGGAAACTCCCCCCGCTGCTGTGAGCCATATCTCCCAGCACCCTGGGGCTGCCTCTGGGAGGCTGAAGTTCTTTCACACTGGCGGGCCACCCTTCTGGCAGGCAGCCCCTCCAAACCCGGGGAGTAGAGCCTTTCTGCTCTTTTCCAGGTTACCTTGAGTAGGAGAACTGCCTCACTGGGTCCCTCTGTGGGTTCTTTCTCTCAAAAACTTAGAGTCCTTAGTTTATAAGTTTTATCAGAGAGAGCCTAAGAGATGATCCTCTCTTGTCACCATCTTGGCTCCACCCAGTATTCCATTCTTGACTACTAAACAGTGTTCCACCTAAATATTTCTCCATCCAGCGAAAAATGTAAGAAGATTCACCAGTTCTATGTTGGACAAGTCATCTGAAAATAAAGTTTCAAGTGAACATATATTATAAGAAGAGGACACTTAACCTTAGTCATCAGACATAGGATGTCTGCACATTTATTATGATTATATAACCTATTTTCTAATCCAGAAGGAAAGAGAAAAGAAAGATTCCTAAAAATAAAACACATCTTTTTCTAACTTCTTATTCTCATATTCTTTCTCCTTTTTTTTCTGAATTCCATTGCAGCCCCAGTCTCTCATTCTCCATATCATACAACCAACCATTTTAACCACATTCTAACATCTCTTACCTACTCGACTCTAACTCTGAAATTTTTTTTAAATGTGAATGTATGGAGGCAAAATGTAAATTAAAAATCATAAATGTTAAAAAAGTGAAGAAATTTAAAAGATAAATGTAAAGAAAAAAATTATTTATGCTTCTTTGAAGGATAAGCTGGTTTTATTGAGCTCTGTAGGGTTTAGGGGTGCTAGCTGGGAGCGGAGAGAAGATAAAATCAACAGAAAATTCTTGTCAAAGCTACTGAGGATTTTCTAAGCTGCAGGAGTCTGTAGAGTCAGGAAAGAAGATTAACAGCCTAGAGATCATGTTTACAAGATAACTGGGTTATACAAAACTGGGATATGCATTATTTTGCATATGTAACATATAAATTGAGAGTACAAGAAGGCTTGTATGTGACAATTGATGCTATGCCACTTCCAGATAGAAATCACTAAATTCTGTAGGAATAAGCATTATCTTATTAATGCTCACAATACCATATAGTCTTAAACTACATATTGTAATATCTAAATGCAAATTTTTTGAAATTAATCCTAATTTTCCCTTCTTGTATTAATTATAATTTGTGCATTAATAGATTCCTTTTCTGTTCACATATCAAGGATTTATTTCACTTCTATTGTGCCTGAAGGATAATCTTCTGTATTTAACACAACTTGCAACTAAGCTATTCAAGAGTGCCACTGAAGGGCTCCCAGCAAAAGTCTGTTGACTCAATTTGTATTGAGGACATTCTTTCTGAGGTTTGGGTTGGACTAGATGTCTTCTGAGTTCAAAGGATCAAAGAATTAGATTTGGAAAGGACATTGAAAACCATGTAGTTCAATTCTCTCATTATACAAATAAGGTACAGAAACATGAAGTGACTTACTAAAAATCAAAATCTACCTGTCAGAGTGTGAATTTGAATTCAGATCTTCTGAATTCAAATTCATCCCTCATTCCACAAACCCCATTGATGTGATTTCATATCAGAGGTTACTGTGATACTTCTCTTTAAAAAATCACTTGAGTTTGAAATCCAATATACATTGTGTTGTGAGTGACTTATTCATTTATCATAGGATGAAGAAGTGTTCATCCTTTTGCACCCAATAGTGTGGATTTAAAAACCCTGGATTTCTTTTGTCCAGAGAAGAAAGCAAGGATTTATAAAACATCATATCCAATTCCCAATTCCATATCCAGGGATAAGAATTTATATATAATTTATATATTCTATCTATCTATCTATCTATCTATCTATCTATCTATCTATCTATCTATCTATCTCTAATATATAAATTAAAATTCAGGGGAAATAAAAATACTTTGCTAAGTGCTCTTTCTTCACACTACTAATCAAAAAATGTTTTCCCCATTGGGGACCCCTTTCAAGAATTTTAAGGACTTCATGGGGGATAGAAAGATTCATATGTTGGTAGATTCAGCATGAATCACTACCATCCTCTGTTTATGTTGCTGAGTTGTTTCAGTCATGTCCCACTCTAATTCCTTCAATTTCTTTTTCTTCTTATCTTATTGCTGAAGCTATTTTTTTGTACTTAAATGTTTTATTTATTTTGAATTTTGCAATTTTCCCTCTGCACCCCACCACAGAAGGCAATTTGCCAGTCTTTACATTGTTTCCATAGTATACATTGATCCAAATTGAATGTGATGGAGAGAAATCATATCCTTAAGTAAGACACATAAAGTATAGGAGACAGCAAGATCAGACAACAAGATATTAGTTTTTTCCCCTAAATTAAAGGTAACAGTCCTTGAACTTCGTTCAAACTCCACAGTTGTTTCTCTGGATACAGATGGTATTCTCCATCACAGACAGCCCCAAATTGTCCCTGATTGTTGCACTGAGGGAATGAGTGAGTCCATCAAGGTTGAGTTCATCAAGGTTGATATTTCCCCTCATGCTGCTGTTAGGGTATAGTGTTTTTCTGGTTCTGCTCATCTCAGTTTATGCAAATCCCTCCAGGTTTCCCTGAATTCCCATCCCTCCTGGTTTCTAATAGAACAAGTTTTCCATGATATACATATGCCACAGTTTGCTAAGCCATTCCCCAATTGAAGGACATTCACTTAATTTCCAATTCTTTGCCACCACAAACAGGGCTGCTATGAATATTTTTGTACAAGTGATGTTTTTACCCTTTTTCATCATCTCTTCAGGATATAGACCCAGTAGTAGTATTGCTGGATCAAAGGGTATGCACGTTTTTCTTGCCCTTTGGGCAAAGTTCCAAATAGCTCTCCAGAAAGGTTGGATGAGTTCACAGCTCCACCAACAATGTAATAGGAGTACCAGATTTCCCACAACCCTTCCAACAACAATCACTGTCCTTTCTGGTCATATTGGTCAGTCTGAGAAGTGTGAGGTAGTACTGCAGAGAAACTTTAATTTGCATTTTTCTAATAAGTAATGATTTAGAGCAATTTTTCATATGACTATGGATTGCTTTGATATCCTCATCTGTAAATTGTCTTTGCACATCCTTTGACCATTTGTCAATTGGGGAATAAATCTTTTTAAAAAAATTTGACAGTTCTCTGTATATTTTAGAAATGAGTCCTTTGTCAGAAACATTAGTTGTAATGATTGTTTCCCAGTTTACTACATTTCTTTTTTTAAATTTATTTTTATTGAAGATATTATTTGAGTTTTACAATTTTCTCCCCAATCTTGGTTCCCTCCCCCCCACCCCCCACCCCCACGGAAAGCACTGTCAGTCTTTACTCTGTTTCCATGTTGTACCTTGATCCAAATTGGGTGTGATGAGAGAGAAATCATATCCTTAAAGAAGAGAAATCTAAGAGGTAACAAGATCAGACAATAAGATATCTGTTTTTTTCTAAATTAAAGGGAATAGTCCTTGCACTTTGTTCAAACTCCACAGCTCTATCTGGATACAGATGGCACTCTCCTTTGCAGACAGACCAAAATTGTTCCCGATTGTTGCACTGATGAAATGAGCAAGTCCTTCAAGGTTGAACATCACTCCCATGTTGCTGTTAGGGTGTACAGTGTTTTTATGGTTCTGCTCATCTTACTCAGCATCAGTTCATGCAAATCCTTCCATTCTTCCCTGAATTTCCATCCCTCCTGGTTTCTAATAGAACAATAGTGTTCCATGACATACATATACCACAGTTTACTAAGCCATTCCCCAATTGAAGGACATTTACTTGATTTCCAATTCTTTGCCACTACAAACAGGACTGCTATAAATATTTTTATACAAGTAGTGTTTTAACCCTTTTTCATCATCTCTTCAGTAGTGGTATTGCTGGGTCAAAGGGTATGCACATTTTTGTTGCCCTTTGGGCATAGTTCCAAATAGCTCTCCAGAAGGGTTGGATGAGTTCACAGCTCCACCAACAGTGTAATAGTGTCCCAGATTTCCCACAACCCTTCCAACAACGATCATTATCCTTCCTGGTCATATTGGCCAATCTGAGAGGTGTGATGTGGTACCTCAGAGAAGCTTTAATTTGCATTTCTCTAATAATTAATGATTTAGAGCATTTTTTCATATGGCTATGGATTACTTTGATCTCCTCATCTGTAAATTGCCTTTGCATATTCTTTGACCATTTGTCAATTGGGGAATGGCTTTTTTTTTAAATATGACTCAGTTCTCTGTATATTTTAGAAATGAGTCCTTTGTCAGAAACATTAGTTGTGGGGGCGGCTAGGTGGCATAGTGGATAGAGCACCCGGCCCTAGAGTCAGGAGTTCCTGAGTTCAAATCCGGCCTCAGACACTTAATAATTACCTAGCTGTGTGGCCTTGGGCAAGCCACTTAACCCCATTGCCTTGCAAAAAAAAAAAAAGCATGAGTTGTAAAGATTGTTTCCCAGTTTACTACATTTCTTTTGATCTTGGTTACAGTGGTTTTGTCTGTGCAAAAATTTTTTAATTTAATGTAATTGAAATCATCTAGTTTGTTTTTAGTGATGTTCTCCATCTCTTCCTTAGTCATAAACTGCTTCCCTTTCCATTGATCTGATAGGTAAATTACTTCTTGATCTTCTAGTTTGCTTAAAATATTGTTTTTTAATGACTAAATTCTGTATCCATTTTGATCTTATCTTGGTATAGGTGTAAGGTATTGTTCTAATCTAAGTTTCTTCCATACTAGCTTCCATTTTTCCCAGAAGTTTTTATCAGAGAGAGCTTTTATCCCAATAGCTGTACTCTTTGGGTTTACCAAACAGCAGATTACTATAATCATTTCCTGCTATTGCACCTGGTCTGTTCCACTGATCAACGACTCTATTTCTTAGCCAATACCAGACAGTTTTGATGACTGATGCTTTATAATATAATTTTAGATCAGGAAGGGCTAAGCCACCTTTTGCACTTTTTTAAATTGAATCCCTGGAAATTCTTGACTTTTTATTTCTCCATTATGAATTTACTTACAACTTTTTCTAACTCATTAAAGTAATTTTTTGGAATTTTGATTAGTAGGGCACTAAACAGGTAGTTTAGTTTTGGTAGAATTGCCATTTTTATTATACTAGCTCAACCTATCCGCGAGCAGTTGATATTTGCTCAGTTATTTAAATCTGATTTAATTTGTGTGAGAAGTGTTTTGTAATTGTTTTCAAAAAGTTTCTGAGTCTGTCTTAGCACATAGATTCCCAGGTATTTTATATTGTCTGAGGTTACTTTGAATGGATTTTCTCTTTCTAACTCTTCTTACTGTATCTTGCTAGTCATAAAATAGAAAAGTTGATTATGAGGGTTTATTTTATATCCCACAGCTTTGCTAAAATTGCTAATTGTTTCCAGTAGTTTTTCTTGGATGATTTCTTGGAATTTTCTAGGCATAGGCATATGTCATCATAGGCATGTCATCTGCAAAGAGTGAGAGTTTTGTCTCTTCCTTCCCAATTCTAATTCCTTCTATTTCTTTTTCTTCTCTAATTGCTGAAGCTAACATTTCTAATATGATATTGAGTAGTAGTGGTGATAATGGGCATCCTTGTTTCACCCTGATCTCCTTAGGGATGCCTCTAGCCTGTCCCCATTGAATATAATGCTTGTTGATGTTTTCAGATAGATACTGCTTATTATTGTAAGAAACAGTCCGTTTATTTCTACACTCTAGTGTTTTTAGTAGCAATAGGTGCTATATTTTGTCAAAAGCTTTTTCAGCATCTTTTGATATAATCATATAATTTCTGATACGTTTATTGTTGACATAATTAATTATACTGACAGTTTTCCTAATATTGAACCAACCCTGCATTCCTGGGATAAATCCTACTTGCTCAAAATGCATTATCCTAGTGATAACTTGTAATTGTTTTGCTAAGATTTTATTTAAGATTTTTGCATCTATCTTCATCAGGGAGATAGGTCTATAATTTTCTTTCCCTGTTTTAACTCTTCCTGTTTTATGTATCAACACCATATTGGTGTCATAGAAAGAGTTAGGCAGAGTTCCACCTTCCCCTATTTTTCCAAAGAGTTTATATAGGATTGAAACAAATTGTTCCTTAAATTTTTGGTAGAATTCACTTGTGAATCCATCAGGCCCTGGAGAGTTTTTCTTAGGGAGTTCAATGATGGCTTGTTGAATTTTTTTCTGAGATAGGGTTGTTTAGGTATTTAATCTCCTCTTCATTTTACCTGGGCAACTTATATTTTTGTAAATATTTGTTCATTTCACTTAGATTGTCAAATTTATTGGCATAGAGTTGGGCAAAATAATTCTGAATTATTACTTTAATTTCCTCCTCATTGGTGGTGAGTTCACCTTTTTCATTTATGATACTAGCAATTTGGTTTTCTTCTTTTCTTTTTCAAATCAAATTGACCCAAGGTTTATGGATTTTGTTGTTTTTTTCATAAAACAAACTCTTGGTTTTATTTATTAATTCAATATTTTTTTGCTTTTGCTTTTATTAATTTTCCTTTAATTTTTAGAATTTCTAATTTGGTATTTAATTGGGGTTTTTAATTTGTTCTTTCTCTAATTTTTTTAGTTGCATATTTAGTTCATTGATTTCCTCTTTCTCTAATTTATTCATGTAAGCATTTAGGTTTGGGTTTTTTTTAGGGGTTTTTTTTTGCAAGGCAAATGGGGTTAAGTGGCTTGCCCAAGGCCACACAGCTAGGTAATTATTAAGTGTCTGAGGCCGGATTTGAACTCAGGAACTCCTGACTCCAGGGCCAGTGCTTTATCCACTGCACCACCTAGCCACCTCTCTCATGTAAGCATTTAAAGATAAATATATCCCTGGTAGCTGCTTTGAGTGAATCCCATAGGTTTTGGTATGTTGTTTTTTATTGTCATTATCTAGGATAAAATAATTAATTCTTTCTATAATTTGTTGTTTGATCCACTCATTCTTTAAAATGAGGTTATCCAGTTTCCAATTAGTTCTGGGTCTGTATCTCCCTGGCCCAATCTTTCATATGATTTTTATTGCATTGTAATCTGAGAAAGATGCATTCACTATTTCTGTCTTTCTGAGATTTATTATTAGATTTTTAATGCCCTAGTACATGGTCAATTTTTGTATAAATGCAATGTGCTGCAGAGAAAAATGTATATTCCTTCTATCCCTATTAAATTTCCTTCTTAAGTCTATCATATCTAGGCTTTCTAACAATCTATTTGCTTCCTTAACTTCTTTCTTGTTTATTTTATGATTAGATTTATCTAAATCTGAGAGTGAGATGTTGAGGTCTCCCAGTAGTAGAGTTTTGCTGTCTATGTCTTCCTGTAGTTCTTTCAGCTTCTCCTCTAAGAATTTGGATGCTAGCCTAGTGGGTGCATACACATTCAGTATTGAAACCACTTTATTGTCTATGGTATTTTTTAGGAGGATATAATTTCCTTCCTTATCTCTTTTAATGCTATCTATTTTTTCAGCTGCTTTGTCTGAGATAAGGATTGCAACCCCTGATTTTTTCACCTCAGCTGAAGCAAAATATATTTTGATCCTATTTTTTACCTTTATTCTATATGTATCTCTCTGCTTCCAATGAGTTTCTTGTAAGCAACATATTGGTGGATTCTGGTTTTTAATCCACTCTGCTATTTTCTTATGTTTTAAGGGAGAGTTCATCCATTCACATTTAAAGTTATAATTACTAACTCTTTATTGCCCTCCATGCTATCTTCCCTCTGTTTGTATCCCCCCCTTTTCCCCCTTTATCAGTATTCCCCAGTATTTTGTTTCTGAATACCACTACCTTCAGTGTGTTTGCCCTCCTATAGCCAACACCTCCCCTTTCTTTCCTCTTTCCCCTTTTCCCCTTTTCCTTTCCCTTCCTTCTGTTAGTTCCCCTTTTTCTACCCCTCCATGTCTCCATCCTCCCCTCCTCTTAATACTTGAAAGATACAATTTTTTTAAGTTAACTGAGTATGTGTGTGTGTGTATGTGTGTGTGTAAGTCAACTTTAAGCCAAGTCTGATGAGAGAAAGATTCAGGTGTTTCTCATCTCCTCCCTTCTTCCCCTCTATTACCACAGATCTTTTGTACCTCTTAATGTAATGAGATTTACACCCATTCAATACCCTCCCTCCTTCTGTCTCCTTCCTGTCCTCCCTTTTAAGGAGGAAGTGTTTTAAAATCATTCTATCTGAGTCATAGAAAATCCTGAGTATCCATCACTTCTGGCTAAGTATATTCTAAGAGAGTTATAATTCTTGAGAGTTATTAGAGTCTTTCTCCCAAGTAGGGATATAGCCAGTTTCATCCCATTGGGTAGCAGTCTCTATAAGTCATGAGTGTCCATCATTTCTGGCTAAGTATATTCTCTCTGATAGAGTTAGAGTTCTTAAGAATTATGAGATTCTTTTTCCCATGCTGGGATATAGCCAGCTTCATCTTATTGGATTGCAGTTTTTTCTTTTTTTTCTTTATACCCCCCCTTTTTATTTTGCCTTTTCATTTGTCTCTTGAACCTCCTGTTTGATGTCTGAGTTTTCTATTTAGCTCTGTTTTTTTCATCTGGAATT
This sequence comes from Macrotis lagotis, assembly GCF_037893015.1. Classification (NCBI taxonomy): domain Eukaryota; kingdom Metazoa; phylum Chordata; class Mammalia; order Peramelemorphia; family Peramelidae; genus Macrotis; species Macrotis lagotis. The sequence continues at coordinate 405,956,697 of NC_133666.1, forward strand.
GTTGGAAGTCTTCCAACTTTTCCCCTAAAAGAGAAGGCTCAGCTTTGCCAGATAAATATCTCATTCCAGGCCCTTCAATCCCTTAATGTTGATGCAGCCAGTTCCTATGTAATCCTTACTGTGGCTCCTTGGTATCTAAATTGTTTCTTTCTGGCTGCTTGTAGGATTTTCTCTTTTATCTGACAGTTATTTGGCCATAACATTCCTTGATATTTTCATTTTAGGATCTCTTTCTGGACTGGAGGGGAACCATGTATTCTTTCAATAACTATTTTGCCCTCTGCACTTTTCCATCACTAAATCCTGTAATATTAAGTCTAGGCTTTTTTTCTCTTTAATGTTTCAGGAGACCTATAATTCTCAGGTTGTCCCTCCTTGATCCATTCTCAAGGTCAGTGGTTTTGCTGATGAGGTATTTTACATTTTCTTTTATTTTTTCTATTTTTTGGTTTTGTTTTAACAGGCTCTTGCTGTCTCATGAAGTCATTAGTTTCCAAAAACTCCATTCTTTTTTTTAGAGAAGAGTTTTCTTCATTTACCTTTTGCAACTCCTTTTCCAACTGGTCAATTCTATTTTTGAAAGAGCTATCCATTTGACCAATTGAGGTTTTCAGAGAATTATCTTCTTTTTGCATTGAGGATCTGAGTGAATTATTCTCATTTTGCATTTGTCCAATTGAGGATATGAGAGAATTATTCTCATTTTGCATTTGTCCAGCTGTATTTTCCAGTGATTTGTTTTCTCACTGCAAGTTGCTAATCTTCTCTTGGGTTTCTTTTCCCAAATTTTCTAATTGATTTTTAAACTCCTTATTTCTTCAAGGAAGTTTTTCTGTACTGGAGACCAGATTATATTCTCTTCAGAGGTTCTAGGTCTGTCTGAGTTAGGGTCTTTTCCTTCCAAGAATTTTTTCTGTGGACCTTCCCTACCATTGGCCATTCTTCAGTTTACTAAGACCTTGAGTTGGGGAAGGGCTGGTTCACAGAGGTTTGGTGTTGAGATCCCTACAGGCTTTACTCATTGATTGTAATATTTCCAGCTGGCTAGTAGGGGAGTTCTAGAAGATTTGCTCACTGAGTGAAGTATATCCAGCTGACCAATAGGGGGTGGTAGAGGTTTTGTTCACTGAGTGTAATTTCTCCAGCTGGCCAGTAGGGGGTGCTGGTTGCTTTCTCTGGAGTGTCTGTGACCTTGGTTGGGGCCCTCTCCCTTGGCCTGGAGGGAGTAATTGAAGCTGTTAAATACTTTCCTCTTTGATCAATAGTAGGCTATAGCCTGGGGGGAGGTGATCACTCTCCCTATTGTCAGCTGAAATGGTTCTGCTTGGCCTTAGGTGGGGCAGAGGTAGTCTGTGTTTGTTTTGGGAAGAGGTTTCAGCTTAAATGCAGGTGAGGACTGAGTTCCTCCTGACCAGAGGAGCCCAGGGATGAGTCTGCAGCTCTCTAGCACCCAAACTCTCCTGCTAGCCCAGCAGGCAAGCTCCCGAGGGTCAGCATCAACATCAATACCTCAGCTCCCTAGTTGACCAAGTCCCCCTGGTCGACCAGGCTCTAGCCCTGCAGCTGATAAAGCCAGTATGGTTCTTGGGCTCTCAGGCTCCTGTTCTTTCTCCTGGCTTTTCTTTCTGGGTTTTGTATTGGATTTCTGTTAAGAGGTTTGTTTCATATTATATATATGGGGTAAGATCAGGAGATTTTAGAACTGTGTCTGTCTTCTCTCCATCATCTTTGCTGGAAGTCCAAATTTGACAATTTGTACAAGCCCTTAATAATTAAACTTAGTGAGCATGTAGGGAAAGATCTTGGAATACCAATTATACAAAATCTGATTAAAACTAAACTCAAGTAAAGCAAGGATGAAGTCTTGTGGAAATCATAAGGAATGGTTTTGTTTTCCTTCAGATATGTACCTTATATGAAGAACAAGATTTTAAAAAAAACTGTTTCAGTACATCTGTTTTATGTTTAAGTAGAATATGAGTAGTCCCCCTCTTTAATTACTTTGTTGCATATAGTTTTATATATATATATATATATATATATATATATATATATATATATATATATAATATATGATATATAGATCTTACATGTCTCTTCACTTTTGTAGTAGGTAACTGGAAGTTACCTCTACAGAGCTAGCTAATGACAGAGCAGATAGAGTACTGGCCTTGGAGTCACAAAAACTTGAGTTCAAATCCAGACTTAGACACTTATAAATTTTATGACCCTGGAGAAGTCATTTAACTTTAATTTGCTCAACTGTAAAATGGGAATAATAGCAGTTACCTAACAGGGTAATCATGATAATTGAGTTCATACAAAAATATAATGTAAAATTTATGTTTTACATATTTTATATATAAATATTCATTTATACCTTATATATTCATTTTATTTTATATTCTTACTTTTTTTTAGATTTTTCAAGGCAATGGGGTTAAGTGGCTTGCTCAAGGTGACACAGCTAGGTAATTATTAAGTGTCTGAGACTGGATTTGAACTCAGGTACTTCTGACTCCAAGGCCAGTGGTCTATCCACTGTGCCACCTAGCCACACCTAGTCTTATATTTTCAAATAAATGTTTTCTATATAAATAAATGTATACATTATATTTTAAATTTATATATCATATTTTATAAAAATTGCTTAGCCAGACACATAGTAGGATCTATATAAATGCTTATTCACTTACCCCTCCACATAGATGAATATTATCTATATTTTGTATCATAACTAGAGTGGTATATTAATGAATGACAGTTACATAGTGAGTGGATAGAGTGGTTGTTCTGAGATCAGGAAGACCTTCCTCCAATAATGACTCTGCTAAGTCACTCTAAGCTTCAGTTTATTCATCTGTAAAATGAGAAAAGCAATACCTAATTCACCTGACGGTGTTAATGCAAAGCTTAAATGATGAAATATATATATATATATATATACATATGTGTGTGTGTGTGTGTACAATGCTTTGTAAATTTTTATGTACATCAATTATTACTATTATTGTTATTATAACCTAATAGTATATAATTCTCCTTGAAAACAAAGACAATCATTTCTGTTTTTCTGAATCTCTAACATCTAGAACAGTGTCTTGCAAATAGTGTAACAATAAATCTTAATTATATATCTACATGTGTGATGCATCAACATATATATGTATAAATATATTAAGTGCAGAATGATGGAAAGAGGGTTGAATTAAGCCCACTCCAGAGTTTTTTTAATATATATATATATATATGTATATATATATACTTCAATTATTGGTTGCAAATATTGTTGCAAATGTTCTTTAATACCTTTGTGCTATTCAAACATTAAATTCAAGATTCGGCTTCAGGTAATTGCAATTTTTGATATTGGGGGGAAGATTGAATGAAAAAAATGATAATTCCAAAATTATTCCTTGATAGTGAGTCAGCTATTTAATAGTTTCTCAGTATGTTAAGAAAGGTAATATATCTGCCAAGAAGTAAGTGCTACATACTTTGAAAAATCTGACTTCATTGAATAATTCTTACCAGTTTTAAAAATTCTATTTTAATGATAGATGAAAAATAATGTGTTGAAATTTTTGCAAAATTTCAAATTATTTTGCCTCATTGATGTTATAATCTTTTTCAAAAGGTCAAATTTAGAGATTTTTATTAATGCAGAACTAAAGCATTATGAGTTTGTTGGAGGGTTGGTTGATTGGTTGTGGTCCTAAAATGACATCACTATGTTGGAGTTTAGTGTGTCCAACTGTAGCTGAGCAGAACAATAATAAACTTGGAAGACTCTATCACAGTTCAGCTGTCACAAATAGAGCATATAAAAAAACTATGAGTAGGTTTCTTGTAAAAGTTATAGATTTTGTACCTTAATAAAGACTATCAGCATTTTAAAAGTTCAATGATTTCTGAGTTTGATATGGTCAAAGATGTCTAACTCCTCTGTTGTGTATTTGGATAGATTCATGAATTCACCTCTGTTGAATGTCCCTAATGTAGATACAGGTTACAATTCATGCTGCTTTTTTATGCTGTGCAATTCATATTCATGCTTTTTAAAAGTATTTATTTATTTGATTGTATATTTTTGGAAGCAATTGGGTTAAATGACTTACCAGGGCCATACAGCCAGTGAGTGTCTGAAGCTAAATATGAACTCAGGTCCTCCTGACTCCAGGGTTGGGATTCTATCTATTGAACTATTTATCTGCCCCTACTACATTACTTATAAATGCCCTTACCTTCTCCAACATCAAGCACATAAGCCTTCACACACACACACACACACACACACACACACACACACACACACACAAACACAAACACCCATCTACCTTTGCTTCAAATCTTCCTATTTCCCTTCATCAACTTCTAAGATGCTAAGGCTCTAAATGTCATCTACCACAACTCTCTTCCCCTCATATCCCATATTCAGTCAGTTGTTGACCTGTTGTTTTTTACTCTAACAGGATTTCTCATTTCTATTCATTTTGTCAGCATTTCCAGTCTACATTCTCACTAGCTTTGACTAATGTACCAATTGCCTAATTGGTTTCTCTCTCTCCAGTCCCTTCTTTCTTTAAACCAGACTTTGCACGGCTGCCAAAATATTGTCCTTAAGGCCTGAGTCTGATCATGCTCCTTCTTTACAAATAAGAACAAAAACAAAACTTTCAGTAGCTACTTAATGCCTCTATAATAAAATGCAGCATAGTATATAAAACATTGCATAAACTAATCCTGCCCTGTTTTCCAGTCATATTTCACTTTCATCTTTCTCACACGCTATTTTAGACATTTAATTTTTATTCAAAATTTTTGTCAAATATTCCATTTCCAACTTTGTAATGACATTATTCATAACTTGGTCCTCATTGATTATGACCCCCATGACTAGATTACACTCCTTTCTCATGTCTTTCAAAATCCTATCTTCTTGTGAAATTCAGCTCTGTTGCTTCCTCTTTTATGCAATCCCCCCCCCAATTCCTCCTATTGGTTTTATCTATCTCCTTAAACAGTCTTGGAACAACACTCATTCTTTGCTCCATTCATTCACTACCTTGTCATTAAGTTATTTTTCAATCATATCCAACTCTTTTTGATCCCATTTGGGGTTTTCTTGGCAAAGATATTTTAATGGTTTGCCATTTCTTAATCTAGCTCATTGTATAAATGAGGAAACAGAGGCAAAGAGGGATATATGACTTAACCAGAATTTCACAGGTAGGAAGTTTCTGAGGCTGGATTTAAACTCAAGAGGAGTATTCTTCATGCCTTCAGGTCCAGACTCTGTCCATTGTATAATCTAACTGTCCATTCACTACTTTATATTATGCTTATTTCATATGTTATATGATAGATTTGTACATGCTTCTCCTCAGAGAAGAATTATGTTCTTTGAAGGTAGACACTTTTTGTTTCTGTCTTTGTATAAAAAGATATCTTGCATTGTCATAGAGTCTAAAAATGCCTCCTTCTCCTAGGGTATGGCTCAGCTCTGGGTTTGTGCAGGTATAGGATTCAATCTTGGACACATTTTTCTGTAAATAGTCTTCTCTAAAGGAGAAAACTCCTACTGCCAGCCCTGAGGGAGTCAGGAACTCCTGAACTCACAAGTAAGTTACTCCTAAAAAGTTTGTCTCTCATTAAGTACAGTGGGAAAAAGCACTTAATTTAAAGTCAGATGAACTCATACACTTTAAAGTTTCTAGGCAAGCAATTTACCCTACTTCCTTTACCCAGAAAACCTAGCTCTTGGGAATCGAATTTGGGCAAGGCAAGAAGTCTCTTTTACCTCCTTGTAAGTCTAAGAATGAGATTTCCATGTTACACATGGAGAAAAAGGTGAAAGAGTATAAGAGCAGCAGCTATCTCTTCTTTTAAATTCTGCTAATGAGGAGCCTTTCGGCTCAGTGGCCAATCATCTGTTCTGGAGACCAAAGGATCACTGAGCTCAAAGTGCCCAGTCCTTCAGCATTGAGCATGTGTCTCTGGGAGTGGCCTGGAACACTCACTGGAAGCTAGATCCAGTGTGCTTTAGTTATTATATGTATATAGAAAATACTTAGCAGCATGTCTCCCATGAACTGGGTCTTTGTTAGATTGAGTGGGATTGAAACAAAGATATTTTACAAAATCATATAATTTTAGACTTGGAAGGGATCTCACAAGTCCTCTAATTCAAATTATGCTGAATAGGAATCCCCCCTGTAGTATCTCTGGTCAGAAAGTGATCACTAAGTTTCTACTTGAAAATATCAAATGACAAGGAACCCACTACTTAGCAATCAATTTTACTTTTCAACAGTGTTTGCATTTAACCAGTATGAATCAGAGGTGGGATTTTTGAACTCATATTTTGCTTGTTCTCTTCTTCTTCATCTTCTTTCTTTCTTTCTTTCTTTCTTTCTTTCTTTCTTTCTTTCTTTCTTTCTTTCTTTCTTTTCTTTCTTTCTTTCTTTCTTTCTTTCTTTCTTTCTTTCTTTCTTTCTTTTCCTCCTCCTCCTCCTTCTCCTTCTTTCTTCTTTCTTCTTCTTCCTTTCTTCAATTTTGCCTCCCCCCTTTCCTCCTTCTCTACTTCTTCCACTTCATATTCAATAGAAATACTCATGCTATAATCTGTTAAGTTATTTGCCAAACTATGTGCAGATGGATAAAATAGCTATTTTTTTCCTAATACAATGGAAGTATGGGGACATAGGTTTCTCTTCTGTAGACTCATTGAAAACATCTGAGAAAGAGCAACAGTAATAGACTAGATTAAGATATGTTATCAATTTATTCTTGCTTTTGATTTTATTCACTGAGGTCCATATTTTTGGTTCTGTGAAGTTTGAAAGTTAAACATATTCAGTATGGGGGCACCTATTAAACTATTGTTCTTAAATTTTTGTGGATCTGTTTTTATGTCCAGGAATTTAGAGGTGACAAGTTGTTTATAATACTGTTTTAATTCCAATATAGTTTATTTATTGAATTCTCAAGGATATTTGGTGTTTATATTTGTAGACTGATGATTTGTTATCTCTTCCCTTTTTGGAAAAATTCTGGAATCTATTTCCTAGTCTTGATCCAGATTTAAACAAATATCAGATATGAGGAAAATGATGATGATAATGATGATGTTTTTATTCTTCTCATCTAATAATTGATAAATTTCAAATAAAGCCAGATCTACAATTTATGCTATTCTTGTTATTTTATGTTTAATATTCAATGGAGTAGTGTGTAGAAGGACAAATTATTTCTTTGGGGGATAATGATAATTTTTTTTTTACTCACAAGTATAAATCTGCTTCATGGTAGCTCCCACACACTGGCAAAAGTTTTTTCCTCTAGAGCAAAACAAAACAAGTCAAATTAATACCTCTTCTTCATGGCAACCATTCAAATACTTGAAAATGGGTATCACAAATGCAGTATTTTCTTCAGATTAAGTATTCCCTGTTCTGTCAGCTAATGCCTCTGTCTATGAGATCCATTCTTTTCACCTTCTATCTTTCTAAAAGTGATAATACACAGCTGAATTGCAGATGTACTCTTAATTTTTCTAGATTAGCAATAAGCTAAATATTTTCTTATTGTCTTTTTAAATAGGGTTAACATTATCTCTTTCATTAATCATTGTTTCTCATTTTCAGTACCTAAACTATCTCAATTTCTATTATTTGTCTTTAATAATCTCTACTATTTGCATATGCCATATTTGGAGCATATTCTATTTTCCATAAGCCCATTATGCATCTTTGTTACTTGCTATTGTTTTTAAATAATAATTCTTCCCACAATTTTTACCTTGGTTGTTGTTTTCTAAAATTCAATGGACACTTTTTTTATCAATAAGTTTAATTTTGATGTTAGTCACTTTCCAACCAACTTTTCCAACCAAGAGCCCCACATAATACCTTCCCATAATAAATTGTTAAGCAAAATAGCTTAATAGAGTAATTTTAATGATAGGGCTGCCAATTTCTCCCTTGTAACTTGCTAGATATGTTTTAACCAATAAGAAAAATGTGTATTTTACTATTAATACTTTACAATGAGCATTGTCATTGTATTTGATCTGAATTTTTTGATCCATTAGTGTTATTTTCACCTATATTATTGTAGTCATTATGTTTATCTTTCTTTTCAAAGATTCTGAATGAAACTTGCATATACTATTTTGGTTCTGTATGTATTTTTCACTTGTTGGACAAATAATCTATTTTAAGTTTTTTCTAAATAGCATTGCTAAAATGTTTTGGAATATATATATATACATATATATATATATATATATATATATATATATATATGTATATATGTCTTTACTTTTTTTATTGGTCTCCTTGGAAATTTTGGCTAGTAATGAGATTGCTGAATCAAAAGTATGGAAGACTCAGTAATATTCTGATCTAATTCCAGAATATAGGACCAATTTACAAATCTTTCCATGGCACCAGCCCAAACCATTTTTGCCAATTTTATGAGTGTAAAGTGTTACTTTAGAGTTATTTTGATTTATATTTTTCTAATTATTGATTTTGATACTAATTTACATAGTTAATAACTTCATTTAAATAAGCAACAATAACCAGAATTCCTGCATAATACTATTATGAGTCAAGAAGGAAATAAAGAGATTGAATTTTCCATGAATACAAAAAATGCAAAAATATATGAGAGATGACCTCCCAAGTTGCACCTATAGAATCTATATAAATAAAACTAGAAACAATGTTTAATAACATAAAGAAGATCTAAATAATTAGAGCATATTTGCAGGGGCATTGATTTAGAATTAAAAGAGACCTCAGAGTTCCTCTAGTAGACATCATATGAGATGTTTAGTTCATATTTGTATATATAAATAAATGAAGATTCCACATGGTATAGTAGATAGAAGGTCACATCTAGATTCAGAGAAATGTGGGTTCAAGTCATGCCTTTGACACATTTTAACTGTGACACTTGTTATGATTGTGAACAGGTCATAATCTCTTTGTGACTCAGCAAACTCTCTATGACTATGAATTACACAACTGTCGATCTAAATTGGCTGAGGGACATTCTATACCAGGATTTCCTTACAGGATGAAATCATAGGTCTAGAACACTCTATAATAGTTAACATTTCTATGCCACATTTATATATCCACTTAAGGAATTTTTAAAATAATGTTAAAATTTGAATGTCATATTCTCTTCCTCCCTATATATCACCTTAAGTTTTGCAAAATGCTTATATATGTGTGTGTGTATGCATAATATACATATTATATGTAATCTCATTTAATTTTTACAATCCTGTGATAAGTTCTATTATTATCCTAAAACATTATGCATATATATGTATAAATCAATAGATGTCTGTGTTGTTTCAGTTTTGCTAATAAGTAGCTATATGACTTTAAAATAGTTTAGCTATGAGTTAATATATTCATCTATGTATACATATATACATATATGTGTACATGTATATGGGTGTGTACATCAAACCTGATAAGTTTATTGAGTGATTGATGTGCAAGCTATATTGTCTTTTATTTTCATATACAATTCCATAAGAGGAAGAAGTCTGGTGTAGAGCCACTCAGGAAAGCAGGAAGACCAGGGTTCAAGTCATACATACTGACTATACGATAATGGCCAAGACATTTAATTTATCAAGTTTCCCAGATAACTCTAAAAGCTAAAAATTATACAACTGTTGTCAATTCTCATTAGAAGTATTCAGGAGTTTGTCAGGAGTTTGCCTGCACCAATTAAATCACAGTTACTCCCTCCTTGCCTTCCAACACTCTCCCCCATCACCCTTTCACTCCCCTTCCCCTACCCAAATGTTGTTCTATGATTCTATTTGCATAAAGAAAATGAGAGAACACAACAGCCTGCAGAGACTTTAGAGATCAGTTCATTTAACCCCCTCTTTTCTCATATGAAGATATAGAAATATTAAGTAATTAATTCCTTATACAAAAAGTTTTCTGATTCATATTACCATGTTTTTTCCAATTCATTAATATGCCTCCTATATCAACATTTACAAATTCCTTATGTTTTATGTTATATTTAATTTTAAATTGCTTATCCTCAGAGAAGTCATATTAAAATACAAATTTGAAAAAATAAGTAATTTCTTGTGTTTTGTCTTAGATCACAAGAAATGAATATCTGTGATTTTGTAAATGTTAAAATTTATTCTTGAAATTTAGGAAAAATAGTGATATATTTAGGGAAAAATTAAGTGAAAATATTTCAATTGTCTCCTTTAGGTTGAATATAGATTTTTTTAAATTTGGAAGCATTTTCTAACTCTTTCCCCTTTTTTCATGGGAGAAATGGTGTCTCATATTCAAAATGTGTATCCAAGTTCAAGAAGAGTTATATTTTGAACTAAGGAATTTGGGTTCAAATATCAGTACCATTATATGATCTTGCCTTAAGTCATTAAACCTTGCTGGGACTCAGTTTCCTAACTTGTCAAAAACAAGATTACACTAGATTATCACCTTCATTATGATTCTATGATTAAGTGACCTATTGTAAACTCGCAGACAGTGTAACAATATCCTTAGCCTGAGGGTGAAGCACTGACAACTTTGCAGATTTTTCTTTCCTGGCTCCAACTACAATCATAGTTTGTATAAGTATTTCCTCTTAGAATTATACTGATAGACAATGTTAGACTTAACATGACACTGACATGTACAGAAACTATGCTTTTAAGAAGAAAACAAAAGAAAGTTTTTTAACTTTACCACAAGAATCATATCTGTGGAAAAACTCCTGGCTGCCTTTTTTTTTTTCTAGATTGCAGCTGCTGACAGCAGGCACAACAGAGCTATCATTTCTTGCATTTGGCTCATGTAAATGGTGATAAACAGCCTGACCATATGTTTATTTTAAAGATTCATTCATTGAAGATGAGTGTTCTTGACTTGTATGTACATGCTAGTAAAGGAAAGCTGCAGATGTAAAGATCAACTCTTAATTTCATGCCAAACAATTAATATAACTGTGTGATGCTCTGTTCTTCACAGGTGCAAGGGCGTTTGAACTCTTTGAAGACAGTGTGTAGCTAATAGCCCATATATAATTCAGAAGAAGATTTCTTCAATGGAAGCCCCCCAGGGAATAAATGGACAGTCAGTAAGTAAACAGAATGTCAGGCCTAAGGAAAGAGCTACTGCTTTAAAAATTGTAATTACTATTTTTGTTGTAACCTGAGTGTCTGGAAACTCCTTAAAAGCTCTAGACCAATTTTTAATGATTTGAGGTTATGAATTATTACAGTATTCTATTTCAGAGACCTGAACTAATTTTAGTCATTACTTAAAGGTATCAGCACATGAAAAGTAGAATAACAAAACCATTCTTATACTTTAGCTTAGCACTGAAATGTTCAATAAAGAGAATATTTTAGTTTTATCAGAATGCATAGTATCATTTTTATGGTTGGTATATATTGTTATCTTAAAGAGTATAGATAGATAACTCATGGAACAATAGTCCCAGGCTGAGATGTTTGTTATGTGAACATAGACTTTGAAATCTAGTTCTGAGTTTGCTGTGTGAATTCTACAATCCATTTTGAAGAATTCTTAAATGGAACTTAAATTAAGAAGATCTATGTGTAATGTGGCTGTATGTGAGTGTGTATGTGTGTGTGTGTGTGTGTGTGTGTGTGTGTGTGTGTGTGTGAGAGAGAGAGAGAGAGAGAGAGAGAGAGAGAGAGAGAGAGAGAGAGGAAAATAAAGGAAAGAGAGAGAGCAGATAGGAAAGGCTCAGAAATTTGTTTTCCAATGGACAAGAAATATAAAGTATGTTTTAGAAATATTTGTTTTGCCATTAAAAAATCTTACTAGTGAATGTTCCTACTTAAAAGGTATGAATCTTAAGTTGCATTAAATGTTTCTCTTTTAAATGAATAGTAAATAAATGAAAGTAGATTATATTCATTTATAGCAATTTGGTGTTTTCTTTAGTGCTGCTTTATGATTTAACTAGTAATGTTTCTTGCTGTAACATATAAGATTTTTCCTTTGAAATCTGCTTCTCAGACATGATGCACTGGGAGCTGTTGTCCTGCAGCTCTATTTTGTTCATACTGGAGTTATTACAAACTTGTGGGAGTGATCTTTCTTAATGCTGTTTGGTTCCTGTAAACTCATGTTTTACAAGACATAATGGTGTGATACAATAAGTAACAACTACTAATGTGTGAGAATTTTAATAACAAATGTCCAGGAGCTACCAAAGTAGGTTTGCAACCATATCTTAAGTGATTACAAATGTATTTTATGGATTTCTTAACTCATTTTGTGAGGCAATTCACACTAAGCACTTAAGAGATTGTTCTGTAGACTACAGTTATTACCCCATACAGTGTAATATCCTTGCTGTATTTAATTTGTTGGGTGTTGGCTTTTCTTTTTTTCATAAAACTATGAATTGAAATAAGAAGAGAAGTATTGGTACTATCTCTTATTATGATGTTATTCACAGATCATTTTATTTATACTTATATTTTTCTGCCACAACTTTAACTGTTAACTTTAACTAAAATTAACACATTCATAGAATGATAGATTCACAATTCTTATATTATAACTTTTTTATTTTTTAAATGAGGAAACAGGTCCACAGAATTTAAATAACTATCCAAGGTCCCACTGACAGAGTGGAAGATAAAAGATTAAAGCAGATCTTTTGACTCCAGATTCAGAAATCATTAATGGTTTTAAATAATTTCAGCTTGAAATATATTGATAAATAATTGTTTCCAAATCATTCTGCTTGAATGTGTATATATTATTCCTATAAAAGTTTAATATAAAAATTAAATAATTGAAGCTAGAATTATACAGCGATTAATATAAAGGAAGAAAGGGTTACATACAAAAATGAAGACCGAAGAATCAGAAAGACAAAAGATCAGCAAGGGAAGAACATGAACAGCATTTCATGGGCGTTCCCTAGACATTCAAGTTTTATTTTTTCATTTTATTTTATTTTTATTCTCTTTATTTTCTTATTTTTCCAATTACAAAAGATGTTTTTCAACCTTTATCCATTTGCAAGATTTTGAATTCCACAGTTTCTACCACCCTCCTTTCCCTCCCCCTCCCCAGGGCAGCAAGTAATTTGATACAGGTAAATATATATTTACAATTGTGTACAACATTTTCCATATTAGGCATATTGTAAAAGAACTAAGCAGGGGGTGGGGGGGTGAAGATCATGAGATAGAAAGAAACATCATAAAAGAAGTTTGAAAAGAGGACCTAATATGCTTTGCTCTGCATTAAGACTCCATAGTTTTTTCTCTGGGTGTGGATGGTTTTGTCCATAGCAAGTCTCTCAGGATTGTTGTTGATCACTGAACTGCTGAGAGGAATTGCATCTTCATAGTTGATTATTTTACAAATTGCTCTCCAGAATGGTTAACTCAGTTCACAACTCCTCCAATAGTGCATTGGTATCCCAATTTTCCCAGATCCTCTCCAATATTGATCATTTTCCATTTTTTTTTCTTATTTTAGTCAAGTACCACAGAGTTGTTTTAATCTGCAGTTCAATGATCATTAATGATTTGGAGCATTTATTCACAAGACTATAAATAGCTTTCATTTCTTCATCTAAAAATTACTTTTTAACCACTTATTAATTGAGGAATGATTTCTATTCTTATAAATTCAACTCAATTCTTTATAGATTTTTGAAATGAGACCTTCATTAGAAATGCTAGCAGTGAAAATTGTTTCCCAGCTTTCAGCATTCCTTCTATTCTTTGTTGCATTGGTTTTATATGTGCAAACACTTTTTCTTTCCCTTAATCCTGTCTTCCCCTATTTTTACTTATCTTTCTCTTTTCTTCTTACCTCTTCTAATCAATGTTCTGCTTCTAACTGCTGCCTGCATCACCATGTCTTTTCCTGTAGGGCAGAATAAATTTCTAAACCCAATTGGAAATGTATATCATTCTTTTTGTGCCAAATCTACAATCTCCTTACTTTCCTTCTACTATAATAGAAAGTGCTTCTTCACATGGTGCTTATTATCCTCTAATGTCTCTACCTTCTTCTACCAGTATAATCCTTTTTTTAAGTCTTAATTGTTTTATGCCTGTCTTGTATTCATACCCTCTATTAAAGTATACTCCTTTCAACTATCCTGATAGAAGTACAAGTCTCAAGAGTCACAGACATCATAATCAATGAAACCATACTCTCTACCTGACCTCCAGCTACCTCAATAAAAACACAACTCTCATGAGCTAAACTAAATTATCACATCATGATCAATTTATACTCACACCCTTTATGTCTAATTATATTGCTTTCAAAGGTTCTAAGAGAAATATAATTCTCAAAAGTTTCAGGAATAGTCTTCCCACTGCTCAAAAAAATTTAAATGACTCTATTAAGTCTAAGATCAAACACAAACTACTTTTTTTTTAGTTTTTTGCAAGGCAAATGGGGTTAAGTAGCTTGCCCAAGGCCACACAGCTAGGTAATTATTAAGTGTCTGAGACCAGATTTGAACCCAGGTACTCCTGACTACTATCTACTGCACCACCTAGCCACCCCAAACACAAACTACTTTGTAGGGCATTTAAAGCACTTATCAAATAAGTTCCAAACTGTCTTTCTAGATTTGTTACATATTTCTTCCCCTTACATTCTCTACAATCAGAAGAGAATCAAAGGCGAGAGGAATCACCACTGTCTAACATGACATCTAGCACAAAATAAATAGTTAACAAATACTCTGCTAGATTGATTAGTTTATCTACTGATTGATTCTGATATAGACAAAAGGCAGAAGTAAAGTCATCCTCCATTTTGATTTTAAAATAAGTACCTCAAAAAAATTATTAAGCTAAAAAAAATATGACAGTAAGGTTCTAATTTTCCAAGGGTCAGTGTTAAGGCCTTAGGGTCTTTGTCTGATCAAAGAAATATTGCTTTGCCCATGAGTTCTCTAAACCATAGAAAGACAAACCACCTAAAGAATGAGTGAGAAAAGGGGCAACTCATGTTTCTTCTAGCAAATCTATTATAAATAGTCTTCCATTTGAGTTACTCTTCTCAGTTGAGAAGAGAATACCGATACTCTTCTTCAACAACCTAATGAGGATCGTTGTATTTGCCACCTAAAGGATACTTTGCTTTAATTTTAAACAGAATAGACCAAAGAACAGGTACTAATGTCAAGATTAGGAAGACATTCACTGTATCCAAGAACCCGAAATATAATATAAATTAGGAATAACTAAATTTTGTTAAAAATTCAATATATTATCAATATTTGACTGTGAAACATGCAGAAAACAATCCAACCTCTGCCCTTAATTTTAAAGTACATTTATTTAATTTGAAACAAATATCTCAAAAAAAGACATTACAAATAAAACCAAAGCAACCAAGATTAGAAGGAATGCAGAAAACTGGGAAATAATTTTTACAGCTAGTGCTTCTGATAAAGGACTATACATTTCTAAATTATATAAGGAACTGAGTCAAATTTATAAAAATTCAAATCAGTCCCAAATTGATAAATGGTCAAAGGATATGAATAGGCAGTTTTTAGATGAAGAAATTAAAGCAATCTATAGTCATATGAAAAACTGCTCTAAATTATTACCAATCTGAGTTATGCAAATTAATGTAACTGAAGTATCTGAAATACCACCTCCCTATCAGAGTGGCTAAAATGACAAAAAAACGGGGAAACAATCAATATTGTAGAAGATATAGGAAAAGTGGGATATGAATCCACTGCTGACAAAATTGTAAAGTGAGCCATCCATTCTGGAGAGCAATTTGGAACCATACCAAAGGAAACTAAAACTATACATACCATTTGATCCAGCAATACCACTACTAGATTTGTATCCCATAGAAATCATAAAAAGACCTGTATCCCATAGAAATCATAAAATAGCTTTTTTTGGAGTGAAAAATAATTGGAAATTGAGGAAATGTTCATTAATTGGGGAATGGCTGAACAAATTGTGGTATCTGAATGTGATGGAGTACTATAATTCTGTAAAAAAATCATGTGCAGATAAATTTCAGAAAAGCCTGAAAAGACTTGCATGAATTAATACTGAGTAACTTGAGTAGAACCAGGAAATATTAACAGCAACATTGTGTAATGATCAACTGTAATGGACATAGCTTCTCTGAGTAGTTCAGTGATCAAGGACAATTCTGATGGAAAATGTCATCCATTTAAAGAGGGAAAAAAAAACTGTGGAGTAGTCTGAATACAGAACAAATTACACTATTTCCACTTCTTAAAACTTCTTTTACACATTTTTCTTTCTCATTTTTTTCCTTTAGTTCTGATTCTCCTTTTCAAAACATGACTAATACAGAAATATGTTAAACATGATTATACATGTATAATCTTTATTGGATTACATGCTTTGATGGAGAGGGAAAAAAAGGAAAGAAGGCAGGTAGGTAGAAAAATAAAAGATAAAAATAACATTTTTTAAAAAGGCATTGATGAGCTCTAATAAACCATCAGCAAGGTTAAATTAGTAAAAAAAGACCTGATCATAAAATAATATAATTAAATCTGGAAGTGCCTTCAGAGGTCATCTAGTTCAAGTTTTTAAAAAAGATGAAGAATGTGAGACTAAGAGAGCTAAAGTAGTTTGCTCAACATAGTAAATGACAGAAACAAATTTGAACTGAAAGCTTCCAACTCCATTGAAGTTATTCCACTGAATCACACCACACTGTTTAGTGAAGTGTCACAGTGTACACAACATTTCACAGAAAGTTGGGGAAATGACTTATATCAGGAAATGAAGGCTCCCAAGAAATGTTTATAAACAGACAAGGCCTAAATGACACACTGCTAACTGATTAAACATTTTAGAAATAATATAGTATAGATCTTTTTGGTAATTAGTCTACATTTTAGTATTCTAATTGTGCTTTCCTAAATACCTCCTAAGTCATGAAAGAATTTTTAAATGCTATCAGCAGCTTTTGTGGAAATGTTACTTTTTTGCCAGAAACTCATTCTATTAAATATAATATAAATCCTATACTTAGAAATTCTCAAAATAAAATTATTTTAATCAAAATTAAAGTCTTTAAAGCAATAGATTTTCTTACTAAAAAGATTCACCTCCCCATAGCAGAAGTCATTAGGTGGATTTATGCAATAGTTCTGTGTTTGCTGAGTGTAAAATAATGGAAAAGGAACTAGCCTAGAAATTAGAAGAGTTGAGTTCTAGTATCTGCTTAACCTGACATATTAACAAGTAAAAATAACTAGAAATTTCAACATATGATTGCATGTTTATCAAGAATTACCAAAGAACCCTCAAGGAGTGAGTTATTTGACAAGAATAGATTTTTCAAATAGTTAAAGTTTAGAATTATAGAATCTTACTTGTGGAAAAACATTTGACATCATTCAATCCAACCTCATTATTTTAAGGATGAAGAGATTTCAAGTGTAACATGCAAATGATTACTTCATTCGAATCTCTCCAAAATGTATTGTGCACCTCATGCTTGATGCTTTCTAAAATAGAGTTTACTATCTATAATTTATCTCAATGATGATTTAGAAGCATCTTTTTAAGATGTGCCCTTCTCCATATTCCTTTCCTATGATTCCTATGATCCAGAAATCTTGGTGGCTGGTCCTAAAGATCTGGCAGAACAACTGGGAGGAAGGCTATGAAGTGGTTGCAGACAAATGTCTCTCAACAGAAGTGTTTGATCTAGTTGCTTTTAATTTAATTCTCTCTATGTAGCAATGCATATAATCATAGGAGTCTGTGAATATGTAATTGCAATGGGAGAATTAAACCCAGATGGGGTGGGAGATGATAATTCAGAAAGCAGGTTTTGTATTATAATACTTTGAGCAATATTCTTCTCTATTCCTAGACTAATTTCAACTTCAATCCAGATAGAGGTTAATTCAAGTTGCTTAGTTCTACCTTCACAGAACTTGGCAGTTTGTCAGTGAGGGAGAGCAGCCTAGATATGTGTAGGTTGGGGGCAGCTAGGTGGTAGTGGATAGAGTACTTGAGTTAAAATCTGCTTCGGACACTTAATAATTACCTAGCTGTGTGACCTTGGGCAAGTCACTTAACCACATTGCCTTAAATTTAAAAAAAAAGATATGTGTAGGTTGAACACTTTTTTGGTGACCAGCAGGGAAACTGTGGATTTCTAGAAAGGGTTATCTCCCACAAAAGTCAGATAAAAGTATCTTACAAAGAAATCTATTCATAAGGAAACCAATGGGTTGGTGATTAAATATTGTACTACCTGGTGGAAAATGTATTTATTTCTTTTTCTTTTTGAATAATTAACACAATGATGCTGAATTTTTTTTGGAAGGAACCACTAGAATCACATAACAGAAGAGTCATAGTTGGTAGGGTTCAGTGAAATAAATGTCATATTTAGAAGTTTAGAAATATTTTTTGAAGGATGTAGCCTCATTTTCTGGTTACCAACTCAGGAGACTGGAAATTATCAGAAGTCTGACTTCTGAATAAATGATGTATTTTTATATTGCTATTTGTAAAAGAAATAGATAATATAAGGAGATACCAATAACCATGCCTTAGTGAAATGCAAATCATAGTTTAATTTTCATGGTTTAGAAAATTTAAATCAAATAATTATCTACCAGTTTTTAATATTCCTATTTATACTGTTCATTCTTCAACTGTTTGGGGAAATAATTTCTTTCTTATAATCCAGTAGAGCCACAACAGTCTTGAATAGTCTTTTTTGTGTTTTGTTTTTTTTACAATTTTGCACATTTTTTACCTTAAATTTGTTCATTTTCCTAGTCTTCATTGAGAAGTATTTGGATGAAATTCCTCACTAGGCTCATCCTTCAGTTTATTCTTAGGAAAGAAACTTAAATGTTGCCACTTTCATCTTTCTGTCATAACTGGAAACACTTGAACTATATCCAGGCAGAAGAGATTCCAGTACTAAACTAAAATTCACTTCAATCATTTATTTATTAAGCATTCATTAAAGCTCTATGTACTCCATGTGCACAGTAGATACTATGAGAGGTGAAGTTAACATATATCTATATATTTATATACATATATATATATATATATATATGCATGTTCATGCACAGTGCTGGTTCTGAAAAAGATTACTATTTTTCAGTGGTCATGTATATAGAAAAATATATCTTATATTAATAATTATTATAAATAATAATAGACAACACTTTATATCATCTTAAAATTAGAAATCATTTGTATATGATTTGTCTCATTTGTGTTTCAAAATATCCCTTAGAAGTACAAAATAAAAAAATTATTCCCCTCATTTTACAGAAAGATATACAAAAAATAAGGGCCAGTATATGACTTATCCATGATATAATAATGAGTTAACAACAAATTAATTATTGTTCATTAAGGATTCAGATCTAGACATTCTGATGACAGTATTAGCACACTTTCAACTAAGTGGCATAATCACTAAAGCATTGTCCTTAGAATCAGGAAGACCTAGATTCAAATTTTACTTCAGTTGCTACTTTGTTTTTGTAACTTTATAAGATGTCACTTCAATTCTCAGTCTTTTTATCTTCATCTTTAAGGGGTTAATAATAGTTTCTACCTTGCAAATTGTTATAAGTAAGGATGGTATGAGATAATACATATGAAATAAAACCTTTAGGAGCTATATGAATGTTACAATTGTTATTGTTATCATTGTTACTGTTATTATTACATCATATTATCTTTCACCTCTAATACAGATTAGAATAGAAATGGATAAAGATAAATGCAAGCAAAGTTCTATGAGATTAAATAAGAAAGAAATCTATCAAAATGGTAATGGGAAAGGTAGAGAGGGAAAGACTTATGGTGACATCTGAGTTAGCTTTAAAGGATGTCAAAAGACAGAATTTATTGGGGGGAGGGTGAGACTGGATGATTAAATGAGTATCCTGGACAAAGGAAATGGCATGAGTATTACATGGAGGTGAGAATTCAGGGCATTTATTCAAGGCTGGCTGTTTGCCAACTAATTTTCTTAAGCATGCAGGTCATGCTTCGGATAAATTTGCTATAAACCTGGCATGATAAATTTGAGTTAAGGATGTGGAAAGCCTTCACTTTCCAACTAGCAGTAATACACTTCTGTGATGGTAATTTCCAGCCAATATTATAGATTTTTTTTAGTTCTAATAACATAACAGAGTTGTTATAATGAGCAAATAAGATGTGCTTAGCACAATGTCTAGGCCATGCTAGGTGCTTCCACTTCCTCCCTTTCTACTTCTCCAGTATTCTTAAGCCAGTGACAGTGCTGTTCCTTACAGTTCCTATAAAAGGAAACTCCATCTCCCAACTCTATGCCTTTTCATGACTAACCCCATGCTTAGAATTCTTTCCCTCCTCATCTCTACCTCTGTACTTTCTGGCTTCCTTTAAGTCTAAACTAAAGTCTTGCTTTCTGCAAAAAGCCTTTCCCAATCTCCCTTAGTCCTAGTGCCTTCTTTCTTTGATTAGCTCCAATTTATTCTGTATAATTATATCTATATCTGTATCTAGCTATGCATATATCTTGTACTTAATTGTTTATATCTTGCCTCCCTCATTAGATTTTGAGCTCCTTTAAAGCAGGGATTGTTTTAGCCTTTGATTCCTTAGCACTGGACACATATTAGGTGTTTAATAAAGGCATGTTTTAGGCTAATCAATAAAAAGACTTCTTAAGTTAAAAACCCTACTCTAGGTTAACAACACTATAGTTCTCAACACTAAAAAGCTCAATGCTTATGGTACCCAGAATTAGAGATGTCTTTACATTTGAGCTATTCCTTATAGTATCTTATATTATTTCACATCGTGTAAAAGATATGGTTAATTAAAAATTTTCTTTCTAAAACTATATGTAACTATACTAAAACTAATACTACATCTTATGTTCCCTTTCTGGAACAATGAATCATGTACATGTATCTATTTTGCAACAAAAAACATGCAAGGTTTCATTCCATGTTTTTGTTTTTATTTAATAAAGATTATACTCAAAGGAAGGAAGCAAGGAGGAAGTAGGGTCATTGAGGTTAAGTTAACTCTCTGTCTCACTACTGAATCTCATACCAAATCATCAAGTTCCATTCCTCTGTTTTGAATGGTGTGTAAATTCAGATGTGTGGGATTGTGTGGGGCAGAGGTTTTGTAAACACAGAACAATCATCACTACATTCCAGTTTTGGTACTTTTGTCCACCCCAGTCCCATGGACTCATTTACCTTTTGAAGAGAGGGACAAAAACAGGCAGCCAGACACACACACACACACACACACACACACACACACACACACACACACACAAACGATGGGAGAGAGAGAGAGAGAGAGAGAGAGAGAGAGAGAGAGAGAGAGAGAGAGAGAGAGAGAAGAGACAGAGAGGATTCTAGCTCAGTAATTTTCTTGTTTTCCAGGATTAAGGAAGTTAGATATAGTGAAAATAAACAAAGGTCATGGCATATTTATACAAATATCAAACCTATGGTGATTATGAGCCATTATTATTAGTTATATCACCATTATAGCAAAACTTTGTTTGAATCTCTTTCACTGAGACTTTGTGATGATATGGCCAGAGGCTAAATTAGAAATTATATCAGTTCTATTAATTGTGAGAAAAGAACTTCCTAAGTAATTAAATTATGGAAGATGATTGTAGCAACTTGCACAGAGAAACAGTTTTGTGTGCCAGATCATTCATTGAAGAAAGTGCCTTAAGATCTTCTTAGTAGTATGTCATTAGCATGTCTAACATGTATAGTTGAAAGTAATATATAATACAGTTGTATTTCTTTAAACATGTGCTGTAATTCAAACTTACTTTTACTTATTACTTTACTTATTAGTATAGTTTGACTTGCACATTCCCATGTACTAGGACCCCTGTAGCACATTAAATACAGGCTAATTATGCTCCTGTTTTCTGTTATACTCTGACAATACACTTTTGTTTCTTGCCTCAGAATCTGTGATTTTTACTAATATGGGGTACTTCTGGTAAGAAAACTCCCTCTTCCAAATTCAAGTCAGAAACAATTCTTCAATTCATATAGTCTTAGAGTTGCCTTGGGGACACTAACAGTCTGTGACTTGTCCAAGGTCAAATAGACAATGTGTTAGGGGAAGGATGTGAACTTGGCTTCTTGACTCTACTTTATCTGTCCATGTTGTGTCTACTTTTTATGGTGTTCTAAAGTCAATGAATGGGTTTTCCTAAATTGCTGAAGTTGTAAGCATGAGCTTACAGTGGGACCCTCTATTGTAGATCTAAATTCATTCACACTTTCTCTTCCTGGGGAGTTCTTGTTGATATGTTCCTAACTTTTGATATTGTGTCAAATAAGAAATCATGCAAGCTATCCACTGGTTAATCTTCACTCAAACTATATAATAGACCACATCATACATTTCTTGGATGAAGTTTCTTTATGACAATTCTCTTCCTCAATTATTCAAAGACTAAACTTCATAGAAACTTTCACCAACAGGACTTTATTTATAATTGGAATTCTCCACCCTTGGCACTTTTATGTCTACATTCAAATTTTCTGCTGAAAGTAATGTTTTCCCTTTTTCTTTTTTAGATATATGAATGTGTTTCTAAAAATATGGAATTAGGTTAGTGAAGTAAAGAGTGCATTGAACCTGGATTCAGGAAGGCCTGAGTTCAGTTCAGTCTTCAGATAAGTGATCTGGAGCAAGTCTATCTCTATCTGCCTCATTTTCATTATCTGTAAAATGGGAATGCAATTTCTTTTACCTCCTATGATTTCGATGAGGATAAAATATTTGCAAAGTACTTGGTAAATATTAAAGCACTATTTGTATGCTGGTTATTACTTTATTGTATATATGTTTTTCCCTTAGGAAATATCAAAATTTCTTAGAGATTTATATAAAGAACTTTTTTAATTAGATAAATTTAAAGTCTCATTTTATCATCTAACTTTTAGTTATGAATTTCTCCCTAGTTTAACAGAGCATAGCAAACAATAATCTAATCCATAGACGTGTAAATAAATGAAAATTATAAATAAGATATGTAAGCATTTTTATAATTATAGCCTTTTTTATTACTCCAAGCAAGTAGGTGCTTGCTTCCTTTTACTTTGGAGATCATTCCTTGAGGTTATGTTGTTTATTCCTTTTGATGTCAAGAAGCCCTCTTTGAGATTCTTCTTTGTAAATTCTATAGAACAATACTTGGCAAGACACATAGAATATGTCATTTCCATTTAACAGAATGCCTAAGACATAGTAGGCACCTAAGAAATGCTTGTTGACTGACTTGACTGACTTTTTTTTTGTAATGAGCTCATCTTTCATCATGAAAATATCTTTGGGGTCCTCATTAAGGAATAGCATTTTATACTTTGAATAAGTGTATAGGTTGTGTGTGTGTGTGTGTGTGTGTGTGTGTGTGTGTATGGATTTAAATTTGTATCACTTTAAAAAGTACTGTATTTCTAAATATATAATCACTAGGTTCATTACTGATGATTTAAAAGGCAGTATAGTGCAATGGAAAGAGTTCTGGATTTTGGTGTCCAAAAACCAATCCTATCCCAGAGATAATCTCTGGGTCTCAATTTTTCATTTATTAAATACTCATTCTTTTTTTTGTTGTTGTTGAAACGTTTCAATCCTGTCTAATTCTTTGTGACACCATTTCAGGGTTTTCTTGGTAAAAAAAAAGCTGCAATGCTTTGTCATTTCCTTATCCAGCCCCATTTACAGATGAAACTGAGGCAAACAGGGTTAAGTGACTTGCCTAGAATCACACAGCTAGTAAGTGTCTGAGATCTAATTTGAGCTCAGGTCTTCCTGACTTCAAATATAGTGTTCTATCCACCTAAACATGTAACTGTAGAGGAAGGGTGTGTGTGTGTGTGTGTGTGTGTGTGTGTGTGTGTGTGTGTGTGTGTGTATGTGTATTAAAAAAAATCTTTAAAAATTATGAAGCACTATATAGGTATTAACATGAAGTAAGTGTTATAAATATTTTACCTAATACAAAATTAATAAGTAGTATCTGTTTTGGTTAGGTTTACCAATATACTACTGCTACTGTTGTTTCAATAGAAGATAATCTATGTAGATCTCCAAATTCATAACATTCCTCATTAAGAAATAAAGTCTCTAGTCCTTTAAGGGGCTGGAGCTTATAAATCTTGAGAACTTACTTAAAATAGTTTCTCCAAATACCATGTATAATATCTTTCCTCCAACTGGATAGAATTTGAGAAGTTACCAAAAATTGCACTTATTTCTAGATTAAAGCTTTCCCTATATCATTGTATTTCAAATTTTCAAGGGGAATCTTTAGGTTGAAGCTGATTTTATTGGGACAAAATGTTTCTTTTAACTCAACAGCTTTAGCTTTGTTGATGTACAGACATGACTCATTTTCCATTTAGTCCTAGGAGGCAAAAAGCATTTCCAGTCGTTAAATTAGAATTACTCTCATAAATATAATAATCTTATTAGGCATAGTTCCATGCCATTGAGTTCTACTAGTGATACTGAGGACAAATTTGGAACATATCAGATTACGGAAAGCATAGTGAAGGATAGAACCTGTGAGTGAATTTTACTCATTCAGTTTTGTGGTTTATCCATATTCTGTCCAAGTTTATTGGATTGACAATCTATTTTTCTTATGTTTATTTTATACATATGCCTTGTGAAGTTATTTTTTCAGTCTTAGATTAGACTGCCCTAGTTTCATGGAGGCAGAAAAATACTTAGAGATATTATTAAAAATAGGTGGTGGGGGAGTGATACAGTATACAGTCTAATAGTAACAATAGATATTGTCTTGCACATAGTAGTTGCTTAATTAAAATACATTTAAATTCCATGTGAAATTAGTATAATCTGTAGCACCCAAGATACATTTCACTAAAAACTATTGAGAATTCTAAATATTTTGTCAATCTTGTTTAAAAGAAACAACACACAAGGAATTAATTTTAGTCTCCTTGTTTTGCAAATAGAAATTTTCTGAGTCTGACAAATGCACCAGCTTTACTTCATAATTTCTATCATCATCTCAGCCTATTCCAAATCTTTGATGACAAAGGTAATAATTGTTGAATAGGACCTAGTCTCTTAAATTGAACTCCAGCCTAAAGGGAAAGGTGAATTCTTTATCTCTTTTTCAAAGGTGTGGCTCTGTTTACTTTATAAAGAAAAGATACAAGTATCTCCTAAAGTGGATTAAGCATGGCCAGACAAGATGATACATTTCCACTATAAACTTTCAAGCAGCTGTGGGAATGCAGTATGTGTGAAATCTCTTACCTTCTTAAAAATCTTGATAGAGTTGTAGCTGGGCTCTTAACAGTCAAAAACAAACTGCCAATGAAGTTTATTTTCCTTTTTGCTGAGTTTTCTGGACCATTGTTCCGCTTGAGAAGCCATGTTTGTTAGTTTTGGCTCAGAGACTTTTCTTCCTTAAGGATAAGCAATCCTTAGGCACTTGTTCAGCCAGGCCTTAAAGGACTGCCTAGCAGTTTATTCACAGCCTCAGCTCAAGCTGAATTCAACAGTGTGACTTCCTGTCTCAAGGGGAGGGGGGGAAGGGAGATGTATCCGAAATGTAAATACCTAGCTGATTTTGTTGAAAACCAGGGCGTTTTTGTTTGTTCTTATAAAAGATTCCTGCTGGAAGTCTTACTCTGAAGTTGGCTTTTGGCCTTCTCTGCTGTGACTTGGATACTGATCTGATTTTCTGCTTTCATGGCCTTTTTTTTAAATTAAAAAAATTTAATTCAACATTAACTCTGCTTACAAGCTCCATAGCAGAATAAAATCACATTACAAACATTGTAGTATTAGATTTTATCACCATTTATTTCTTCTAGTCTGTCCAGGGATTTCTTCATGTTGAGTAGAACTAATTTGCAGTCAGACATTGAGGTCCTGGAGAAGGCCAGCAGGCTCCACAAATTAATTTATCCAAATAACCAATCCCTCCTCGGCCAGCCATAGAGGGACACCAAAACGGCTCAAGCAGGGGAAGGCTTCTTTTGAAGTCTGGAATGTTTTGACTGACTTGAAACAGGCGGCTGGAATGAAAGGATAATTTTCAGTGACCCAGGGGATTTTTTGCCATTTTCAAATATTAGGTAAAACAAAGAGAAATTGCTTGCTCTAATTTAGAAAGACTTAGTAATCAGGAAGGCAACCAGACTGAGAATAAAGTTCCAAAATATAGATCACATGTTTATTTACTGGATCTTACTTTTTTCAACTCTAAATTGTTATAAACTTTTAAAAATGACTATCTAATATATGTGCATATATTAGATAGATATTTCCATATTGCTACCACCAGTATATGAATTTTTGTTAGTATGTTGAAATGAAAAAAAATAGTCAATTGCCTTGATTTATTAACATGCAAGTTTTTTAAAAGTTTTTCAACTCATGGGTTTTTTTTAAGTGAGAAAGTTTCCTTTTGAAAAAGTTACTAAATGAGTTCACTGGAAGCACTTAAAGATGAATTATATATCAGTCTAATTTTTAGACTGTATTAGAATATTTAAAGTTATCAATCAGTTCTTGTCATCCCTGCTGAAGTAAACAGACTGTGAATCCAGTTCTACTTTAGTCACAGCAAGGATAAAGCACCATACTTTTTGACTTGGCTAACTAAAGAGAGAAATTCTTTGGATGATTTTCCCCTCTAATGCTATAGATAAAGAGAAAGTGATTCTATCCACAATATCTCTTCATCTGTTCCCCTCCCCGCCATGATGATGATACTAATAACACATATAATTAAGGAATACAGTATATAGGTCGATTACTAGGTTAGGAATGCATGCATTTTACCAACTTAAAACTGTGCTTCTGAATATTATAGGAACCAAAAGTGACACACTGACTTTGCAGTTATGTTATAATTTCCTACCACCCCTATCTCTACCACAACCATTACACATAAACACACATATATACATACAAAATCTTAATATGTATTTAGGAAAATGAAAAGGTAGCTTATTTTAATTGTTCATAACATTTTAGATGCTGATATCCATTTACATCAATGTCTCCTTTTGACTTTTTTTAATTAAAATTTTTTTTATTTATTTAAGACAGTGACGTTAAGAGTGACTTGCCTTTCGTCACACAGCTAGGCAGTTATCAATTATTAAGTGTCTGAGTTCACATTTGAACTCAGGTCCTCTTGACTTCAGGACTGGTGCTCTATCTACTGTATCACCTAGCTGCCGCCTCTTTTGACTTCTTGTGTTTGAAAACTGTGTTTGAAATTTAAAACCCTTTACAATCTGACTGTAATCATTCTCTTTAGCTGATTACACACAACACCCCTCAAATACATATAGCCAAACTAGCTAATTTGATATTTCTTTTCCCTCCTTTCCCCCACCACCATTTTTGCATTCCTTTCTCACTTTTATGCCTTTGACCAGAAAATACTTATGCTAGTATGTACCTTCTCTCACTTCTACCTCTTGATTTTTCTAGATCCTTTCAAGTCTTAGCTCATGTTCTACTTCCAGCTGGAGATTTTTTTCCTAATCTTCTAGGTATTAGGGCCCCCCCCCACACCCTATTTCATGTTTGCTTTCTAAATATTTTTATATTTAAATTAGGTAAATGTTGTTTCTCTGCTCAATCTCCTCCACTCAATAGAGTACATACACCTTGACTATTTCCTTTTTTTTGGTCTGACTCCAAACCCCAGCTAATGCTTTGTACATAGAAATTTTTCAATTCTTCTTGAGTTTTACCTGGAAGTAGTTCTGGAACTCATTGAAATGAAATGGAAATCTATGATTCTCCCCTGCTCCCAGACTTTTTGGTAGGTTAAATAAACTGATGCCATGTCACTACCATTGCTTAAATAACAACTCTTCACTTGTTCCATTCTAAATTGATACACCAGTCTTCATTGAATGGATCAGTTCCATATATTTTATTTTATTTTTTTAGGGTTTATTTATTTATTTATTGCAAGGCAATGGGGTTAAGTGGCTTGTCCAAGACAAGCTAGGTAATCATTAAGTGTCTGAGGCAGGATTTGAACTCAGGTACTCCTGACTCCAGGGCCAGAGCTCTATCCACTGCTCCACCTAGCTGCCCCAATCAGTTCCATATAAATGAGATACAAGGAAGGAAGGAATCTTCCTTTTTGATTCAATGATAGAAGAATAGGTAATTTCTTTTGACAACAAAGTTATTTCCATATTCAGAATACCCTTAGATGTCACAAAGAGAAAAAAAAACCCGTTATGCTTTTATCTTTTCAAAGAAATCAACTTAGAGTTCTTTCAACCATTGAAATCCTAAGCAAAAATGTTCTGCTAGTCTTTAATCAGTTATATGGAGATTATCTTTGGAAAGGAAGGCATATGAGAGAAATGAGTTTTAGTTGAATGCAGCTCCTCAATAATGTTATGGATGAACCTGAGATCAAAGGTGATTCAAGTGGTCTTTGGTTTTAAGAGATAAATATTCTAATACGTAGAAGAGAAATGAGAAAGGAGGGGGCAATGGGAAAACTTGGATGACCCCAGAAAGATATAATTTGCTGGCACAAAATTAATGATTACTAATTGCCTGTGATAATAAAGTGTTACTGCTTATGTTAGCCTTGGGTTAGAAAATCATGTGTCTTCTTTGACTATGACTAAATAACCCTATCTAACTTTTTTTGCAATCATTGCTTTGGAGCCCTCTGCTCTGACTTACTTCAACAAGGCCACAATTTTCTATTCCTTACTACTATGCTATTAGGATCAGGGCAAATAAAGCTGCCATTGCTGGACTGAAGCCAGGATCAGAACCCTATACTTGGTCATCACCTCCATGTCCCTGCCCCAAACCAGACAGAACAACAAAAATATGAATCTATTTCCATTGAGACCAAGAATAGGATGTTTTTGGAATAATTTAACTGATAATGTCCTCAAATGATGAACTTGCATTGTGCCCTCTGGAACCGCCATTCTATCATTAGCAACCTTTCTTCAACCTTAGACTCCTTTTACTCATTTTCCTTCCTTTTTTTACTCACAGAAATCTAATTATCCCTAGAAGACTCTGCATCCCTAGAGCCCCTCACCTGGATTTGATATACTTTTCTTTATGTTCTCTGACACATTGGGAAATGAGGAAGAGTTCCTCATGACTACTTCTAAAGCATCCATCACTCAGTCTCCTCTGAAGTTCATTGTACCGAGACATATCCAAATCATGGTGTAAGTTGACTAGTGACTATCTTTCCAAGTCATCTGCCCCCACCCCCAATTGGTAATTTTCTTTCCATTTCAACCCCTGTTCTTATAGTTGAGGATTTCAAATTATGTGTTAGTAAGATTTCAAACACCCATAGTCTCTGGTCTCAAAGAATTCACAATCTAAAGGCAGAAACACATGTAAGTAACTTGTTACATATAAGACATAGGTAATGTGAATGAGAAGTAATGTCCATCAATGAGTTGGCTTCCATTTATGCATTTCTATCTTTCTACTTGTCCTTATTCTCATTTGAGCCCCATCTGTTATCTGCAATAGAATTGTGATCCCAAAAAGCCAATTCCTTTCTGTCTATATGTATCTTTGTATCAGTTTACTAGGTCTTTTTTTAAATATCTCCACATGTTTGCTTCTATGTGCTTTATAATTCATCAGTTCCATATATTTGAGTTTCCTTATCTATATTTACATCTGTCTGGATCTTATCACTTATCCATGGTTTTTTTGGTCTGTGATTGAGAACTCTGAAATTTTAATTCTTCCATTCCTCCATCATTTCCTATTTTGGTGTCATTTTTCTCTCTTTTCCCATTTTCACCTTGACTAGTTAAGCAGTTCAATTATATCCTCAGTTCTCAGTCCTTGAATCTCTGGTCCCATTGACTCCTTTCATCTGACATCTTACCTAACCCTAAACCTATGTTAACCTCCATCATTTGGCTTTTCTACTCTATGTCCTGATGAATGATACTGAAGAAAGTCCCACATCATGTTGACTGGATCCCCTAAAATTTTGTATTTTTTCACTTTTTATTGATATTTTATTTTTCCAAATACATGTTATTAAAGTTTTTCAGCATTCATCTATATGCCTATGTCTTTTTAAATTACAAAATTTCATCCCACCCTCTCTTCCCACCCCCACCCCCCACCCCTCAGTGGTGAACAATCTGGTTAATATTGTATATATACATTTGTGTTAAATGTGTTTACAGATTAGTCATTTTCAGTATCAGGAATTAGGATTAAGGGAAAGAAATACATGAGAGATTTTTTTTAAGTGAATGTAGCATTCATCAGATTCTGAAGGATTTTTTTTGTTTTGTTTTGCTTCCTGTGGTTGGGGATAGCATTGTCCATAGCTAGTCTAATAAGGTAGTTATAGTTCTCTGAACTGCTGAGAGTAGGTGCATTCATCCAGGTTGATCATCTCATAATATTGTTATCAATGAATTTTACATTTTCTAATATCAACTGGACCCTACAATCTAATAATCTTTTTTTTCCATGAATGAATTTCTTCACATTTCTTCACAATTATACTTCGCATAGTGTCTCTTTCAAACATATTTTCTTTTCTCAACCTTCCTATACTTCCTCTAACCTTTCAATTGACATTTTCCTTCTACTGCCTAAGATAGAAATCACTATGAATTGCCTCTTTTAAACTATCCTATTCCCTCTACATTATCCCCCTGCCCACCATTCTTTTCTCTTTTGTTCTTATCTCTGACACAGAAGCCCTTCTCACAAAGACCAAGCCCTTATTTTCATACTTGGTTGAGCCATTCCTACCTACCACATCTCCTTGCCTTCATAGTCATCCCTTCTTTTTCTAATCTTCAATACTATCTTCTATTTTCTCCTCTGCTACCTCCACCTCGAAATGTCCCAGGTTCCTAACCTCCTCTCATTCTCAAACCAAATCTTTACTCAACCCTGCCATCCCCTCAAAATATAATTCACTATTCTTGTCCTTTTCATAAGCAAGCTCCAAGGGAAAAAGTAATTTACTTTGCTTCCTTTTCCCCTCTTTTCATCTCATCATAGTTCTTGGTCTCTTGCAATCTGGGTTCTGTTTCATTATTCAAGAGAAACTGTTTTCTCCAAGGTTACTAAGTCATATATTATTTGCAAAATCCAATGTTCTATTCTCAGCCTTCATCTTTCTCAACCTCTCTGCATAATTTGATACTGTTGAACAACCCTTCTTCCAGATAATCACTCCACACTGGTAAATCTGCTGGTCTTCTAGTTCTCCTTTCTGATTGATTATTTTATCTCAGTCTCATTTACTGGGTTCTTCCCTACTTGTGTAGCATGTAGGTGAATCCAAGGTCCCTGTCTTGATCCCTCCTCTATACTCTCTTGGTAACCTCATCAACTCCTAAGGGTTCAATTACCATTTCTTGGCAAAAACAAAATAAAAACAAACAAACAAAAAAAAAACCCAAGACACCTTACAAGTCCCTCTATCTATCTAGCTTAGGTCTCTTTTGTGAGACTCTTCACCAAACTACCTATTGAAAATCTCCAGTGGGGTATATCTCAAGTACATGTTGAGAGAAATGAAAGACATTTCAAATTCAGTATTACCAATGCAAAATTTTTGAGGAATCTCAATTTCAATACTTCTCATGTAAAACTCATTATCCTCTTTCCAGCTGTCTCCTCTACCCTTCTTCCAAACTTTCTCTTTCTGTTGAGGACACTACCCTCCTGTTACCTCATCCAAACATTTACAGTCCTTAAAATATATCTCCAGTCTACCTTTCAAAGATTATTAACCATTCCTCTGAACATATTCTGTATTCCAACAAAACTGCCTTACACACTGCTCAGCAAACTTGACATTTCATTCACCAATTCATTGATTTATGTGTTACTTCCTATGCCTGAAATGTTCCTTCCCTAATCTCTTAGAATCTTTAGTAGTCCTTTAGAGTCTAGCTCATATACCATCTCTTATAGGAAGCATTTGCTGAACTTTTTAGTTTTTAAGACAATCTCCCTTCTCCAAGAATTATCATGTAAATACTTCTTTTTTTGTACATTGCATATCTTCCTAGTAGAATGTTATCTCCTTGTAGGCCAGAACTACTTTTCATTATGTCATTTTATCCCTGGTACCTAGAAAACCTTACATTGTTCATAACTGGAACATAATAAATACTTGTTAATTTGGATTGGGTTAGCATATAGTGTGTGATGGTGAATAACATCAAACAAGGCTAGAAAGGTAAGTGGGTACCAGATTGTGGAAACTTTAAAAGCTAGGGGAAATTAATTTTATTCTCAAGTAATATAGATCAACAAAAGGTTCTCAGCCTTTTTTTTTTTAGTGTTTTATTTTTGGCAAGGCAATGGGGTTAAGTGGCTTGCCCAAAGCCACAGAGCTAGGTAATTAAGTGTGTGAGGCTGGATTTGAACTCAGGTACTCCTGACTCCAAGGTCAGTGTTCTATCCACTGTACTATCTAGCTGCCCAGGGTTCTTAGCCTTTTGAGTGACAAAACTGACAAATTTTCCAATTACTTGAAAAGATAGTTTTCAACATTCAGTTTTCAGAAGATTTTTGAATTCAATATTTTTCTCCCTCCCTTTCTTCCCTCTCTTCTTCCCTTGACAATGAGTAAACTGATAGAGGTTATACATATACATACATAACTATGTTGTAAGATATTTTTATTTTCGTTACATTGTGAAGGAAGAATGGGAAGAAAAAGTAAAAAAAAAACTTTGAGAAGGAAAAAACATAAAACAACATTTAAAAAGTGGAAAATAGTGTGCTTTGATATGCATTCAGACTCCACAGTTCTTTCTCTGGTTGTGGATGGTATTTTCCCTCACAAATCTTTTAGAATTGTCTTTAATCATTGTACTGCTGAGAAGAGCTAAGTCTATCATAACTGATCATCTCACAGCATTGTTGTTATTATGTATAATGTTCTCCTGGTTGTACTCAGTTCATTCAGCAACAGCTCTTTTAAGTCTAAGTTTTTCTGAAATCTGCCTGCTCATGATTTCTTACAGAACAATAGTGTCCATCCATTCATATATCACGATTTGTTCAACCATTCCCCAATTGATGGGCAAACCCTCAATTTTCAATTCTTTGTCACTACAAAAAAGAACTGCTATGAAAATTTCTATAAATATTTATATAATTTATAAATGCCAACATTCTTATAAATATTGCACATATAGACTTTCCCCCCTTTTTATGATCTCTTTGGGTTACAGACCTAGTAGTGATATTGCTGGATCAAAGGGTATACTCAGTTTTATAGCTCTTTGGTCATACAGACTAAATTTTAAGGATATAATTTTGGTGTTTGAGTAAAAATTAGGTTGGAGAGAACAGAGACTGGATCCAGAGAAAGTAATTAGTAGCTTATTTCATTAGTCCAGGAAAGAAGTAATAAAGGTCTGAATTGGGGAAATGGTTTAGTGGAATGAATATAAAACAGTAAAGTTTAAATTCTTTAGTTTTTATCAGAATTATTTCTAAATATTCCCCTTCCTCCCTCTTGTACATTGTTAACGTTCTATCATAATAAAGATTTCAAAAGAAAAAAAGTAAAACAGTCAATATATTAATAGTATATGATACCATATGCAACATTCCAGAACCCCACTCTTCTCTAATGAGGAGATCCATTTTTTCACCTTGTTCTTTTCTGCAACCATGTTCACTTTTCTTTTATTGTTCATTTTTACTTGTGTTATGTAGTTGAAATTGACAAGGTAGGATAACTGATAAGCTACAGGAGTTGAGGCAGAGGGAAGAATCAATGCTAACTCCACAACAGTGAGCCTGAGTGGTAGGGAGGATAGGTGACCTTAACAGAAATAACAAAGCTTGAAGGAGACTCAACCTTTAGGGGAAATTCAGATTCATTTAACATATGATGAGTTTGAAATGGCAGTAAAATATCCACGTGAAATTGTCCAAAAGGCAGTTATTGCAGGATTAGAGTTCAGGAGAGATTAAGACTGACATATAGTTCAAGATATTTCTGCAGAGAGGTTATATTAACTCACAGAAGTAGATGAAATCATTATTTTTTTATTTTTTCAATTACATGCAATGATAATTTTCAACAGTCATCCTTTTGCAACCTTTTGAGTAATGGATGACATTATTGTTGAAGAGAGTAAAGAGGACGCAGGAATTTAGGAGAGGGCTTTGGAAGACAATCATGATTAAAAGAAGGTATGGATCCAGTAAAGGAGCCTGAGAAGGTATAGTCAGCAAATGAGGAGAAAAACCAGGAGAAAACCTTGTCACAGAAGCCTTTCCAAGAGAAAAGAGATGTTATTAGTGTTAAAAATTAGAAAAAAATAGTAGGATGAGGAATGAGAAAAAGTCATTGAATTTAAAGTTGAGAGATCACTGATAACCTTTTAGAGAGGAATTTCAGTCAGGTGGCACAATGGGAAGCCAAATTACAAGGGTTTGTGAAGTGAGTGGGTGGTAAGGAAAAGAAACTTGGCAGTGAATGGGAAAAGAGATATAGAATGATAGCTTGAGGTAATGACAGGGTCAAAGACAGGGTTTTGTAAGGATAGGGGAAACTTGGACATGTTTGTGCACAGAAGAAGCCAAAAGATAAAAAAGAGAGATTGAAATTGAGAGATGGGTGGGGAGGAGGAGGGAAAAGGGAGGAAAAGGAGAGAGAGAGAGAGAGAGAGAGAGAGAGAGAGAGAGAGAGAGAGAGAGAGAGAGAGAGAGAGAGAGTTTGAAATGGAGTGAACCTGGAAGCTTCTCAATATTTAAGTCTTTCTAGGGGACTTTTATTTTTTTTTAAATTTTCTTGATGTTTTCAGTCAGTTTTTACATTATATTTTCTTAAAATATTGCCTCCCCTCCCCTTCTGATGAATCTTTCCTTGAAATATTATTTAAAAAAAGAAATTCAGCAAAAGTAAGCAGTATATCTGCTTGTTTGACCACATTTATAATATGCCACATGCATAGTCCTTAGAAACCCCTGCCTTTTTTCTTCTTGAAGCTAAACCCTGGTGACTCGCAGTTAACAAGGCTCATTCCAGTGTTTGTAGAATTAGTGGATTATTTAATAGGACCTGCAAGGTATGGGAATTTATGCACCAGTAAATAGACCTCTAACCACCAACCTTTTTTCATAGGATTATAGATCAAGAGATGGAAGGGACCTCAGAAAGTTTCCAATCCAATATTCTATGAGTACAACCCAGTTAGATTAAATGACTAGCCTCAAATTAGATCACATGATATTCATAGGCTCAATGGAAAGGGAGTCCATGGGGAAACTTCTGCATATAAAGTACAAAGAGAACTGGAATTATAGTCAGAAGACCCTGGATCCAATTCAAGCTGCACGACTATAAAATGAGATAATTGTCAAGTGCTTACCATAGTATCTGGCACATAGTAGATCCTTATAAATATTTATTCCTTTCCTTTCCCTTCTAACTTACTGTGTGAACATAGCTAAGTGATTTATTTCTCTGATTTTTATGTTCTCTTCTATAAAATGGGGACAATAATGCTTAGTGTTTTGGAGATCAAATGAGATGATGTATACAAAGAACTGTGATTCTAAGATGATTTGATAAACTAGAATTTATACATGATGGTATCATCCAAGCCTTTGATACACATTGAGCACAGGTTACTTCTGTGAATCTTAGCACCCTCCTCCATCATTAGTCATTTTCAAGCAAAAGCACTCATTGGAAATTTTCTAGAGGAAATTCCTGGTTAAGTAAAAGCTGACCTATGTGGCTCTGGGTCCAAAGATTTTTTTTAGTATGCCTGAGTCCACTCTTGTTCTAATCTGAATTTGAAAACAGTGACAAAACTCTTTTGGTTAAGAGTTTATTTAGGGTGGGCAGCTAGGTGGTACAGTGGATAGAGTACTGACCCTGGAGTGAGGAGGCCCTAAGTTCAAATCCAACCTCAGACACTTAATAATTACCTAGCTGTGTGACATTGGGCAAGTTACTTAACCCCATTGCCTTAAATAAAAAAAAAATTTTTTAAAGTTTTTATCTAGGGTTTACCATTCCAAGAGTCTTTCAGTCTGGGGCTTGCTAGCTATGTGAATATGGGTAAGTCATTTAACTTTTATAAGCCTAGTTTCTTCATCTGCAAAGTCAAAGATAATTATACTTCTTTTATCTATTGCCTATTTCACTAGAGCGCACTATGAAGAAAGTCCATAAATAAGACTTTTCATAATCAAAAAAGAACTGGAAGGCACCAGAAATACAAGCAAGTCTAATATTTTTCAAACTGAGGCCCAAAGAGGCTACTAGCACAAAGTAACATATTCTCTTGGTAGCATTCAAACCCATATCACCTAGTTCCCAACCCAATGATTAGAATATTGTAGTTGAGAACAGGCCTGAACTAAGAAAAGACCATTAGACTTGGTGACTGGGGGAAGGTTGACTGGCAACCAGAGAGAGAACAGTATTATTTTGTTGGTAGGAGTAGAAGCATGTCCCACTGGGGTAGACTTGAATGAGTACGGAAGAAACATTTAGCATAAGTACCATTTTTTTTTTTGCAAGGCAGTGGGGTTAAAGTGGCTTCCCTAAGGCCACATAGCTAGGTAATCATTAAGTGTCTGAGGTCAGATTTGAACTCAGGTACTCCTGACTCCAGGGCTGGTGCTCTATCCACTGTATCACCTAGCCGTCCCATAAGTACCCTTTTATTGCTTTTTTTAAAACTAATTTTCTTGGTAATATCTTAAGTTCCAAACTGTTCCTCCCCTTCCCTAAACACCTCACACTAGATAAGCCATATTTAACACAGATTTATAAATATATGTAAAATCATCTTATTAAATACTTCTATTTATCAATACTTTCTCCGAAGATGACTAGTATCTTCCCTTATAGATCTTTTATAGTTGATTTTGAGCAATTGTAGTATTTAGAATAACTTGCATGTTCACAGTTATTCTTCAAACAATATTGCTTCAAACAATGTTATGGTTCTATTCTTTTACTTTTACTTACAATATTCTTTGGTTCTATTCACTGCACTTTTTATTATTTCATGCAAGTCATCATTTCACAATCAAACACCAAACTACTCTTTTTAAAAGCAGATTTGTGAAGAGAAGAAAACGAAAACTTTAGAAACCATAAGGATCATAAGGGTTGAGAAGTGAATTTCAGACAAGACCAATAGAGTGGGGGTGTGGTAGAATCAAGATAAGAAGAAAACAGAGAAGAAAGAAAAACTGAAGATTACTGAGTAATCCAGTGGGGGGGGGGGTGGAGGATGGAAGGGGCTAGATACATATAGAGAAAGGCTTATTTTTTTCATTGGAAGTAGATTTGATTGAATTTAAGGAGAAACATATTTGCTGCCCATTATAGAAGATTCAAGGAAACAGTGAACATACTAGCTATGTGACCCTGGGCAAATCATTTAATCTCAGTTTGCCTCAATTTCCTTAACTGTAGAATAGTGATAATAACAGTACCTATCCTACAGTGTATCAAAAAAAATTTGTTAAACACATAGCACAGTGCCTGACCAATAGAAAGTTTGCTTATTTAAAATAAAATGTTTAAATAATTTCCAATTAAGAATAGTAAAGTGAAGATGGATGCATCATTTGCATTTATATTTACCTCAACTAGGTAAATTTTCCCATTCTGCACTTGCCCCATCAAAACAGTGAATGAAAATATAAACAGGGATTTATATGTTTAGATAGAATGGGGAAATCACTTAAACCTTTTATTTACATGCTTAGAGTCTAAAATTGACTCAAAATAGTGCAACAGCAAAAATATCCTCATTTTTAAACTTACCACTGATTTTTGTATTTAAGGTGATGAAAATGTAAAAATGGGTGTGGTTTGCTCAGAAAGAACTAGGCACATAGAGTGTTGTGCCACCAAATATGATTTATTCTGTCTAAGGCATTCTAAAATAAGATCAACTTTCCAATCAGATAATTAAATTACCTTTGGGAATGGTTTATTTCCTTCTTAAGTACCCTCTCTGATGTGGCATTACTAACAAGCCAATGGTCTACATGCTTTTGCATGAATATACTTTCTTAGGTAAATAATTTCATGTATAAATTACAAGACTTGGGCCTGATGTGCAGTATTTATGACCTTTGGAAGAAGCTTATTTAATAAAGTTCATGCAAGTAAAACTGAATGATTTGTGTGTTAGAGCAGTTTCCAGAATAACAGTGAATTTACATATTTTACCTTAAGTAACAGTACAAAATAAGCTTTCATGAGAAATAAGATCTACACAATCTTTTGGTCATATTTGGTTTGTACAGTAAGATTTTGGTTGACCTATCTTATTTACCTCAGGAGATCTTAAACAAAACTTTGTCTGAATTCAATCAGTACTATGTAATTCCAGTGCCAGAGAGTGACTTGAAGGAGTGGATGGATGAGGAAGTTATATAAAAGGAACAGACTTTAATGTGAGGAGTAGAAGATGAGAATAAAAATAAGAAAAATATGGAGAAACAGAAGTCTAGAATTGAGCTGTAGAGAATGGAAGTCAAGAAGACCTGAGTTCAAATAAAGCCTAGATACTTACTAGCTATGTGACCCTGGGCAAATCACTTAATCTCTGTTTGCCTTAATTTCCTTAACTGTAGAATAGGGATAACATCGGTACCTACCTTACATTATATCAAAAAAGTTGATATTTGTTAAGCACATAGAACAGTACCTGGACCATAGAAAGTTTGATAAAAATGTTTATTCTCTCCTCCCTCCTCCCTCAACATTCAACAAAAATCAAGCCTTCTGAGGTAGAAAAATTGTAAGGGTAGGGGTAGAGAGGAAGCATTGCTCTTGTTTGGAAAAAATACTGTCACTGCAAAATAATGAATTTAACTTCATTTACTAAAAAATCTGTCTCATTATTTTATAGAAATGTTCACCCTATCTTTTATACATTAAATGATTTGAGCAGGAATGAATCTCCATTTTATTTTTCTAGTTAGGTCTTATGCTATAGTGATTGATAAATATGATAAATTTACCTGTGTGCATGTGCTTATTCTAATGAAAATTCTGTGAGCTCTATTCTGTCAGATGTTATTTGATGATGAAGAGAAAATTTGTATATGCTTATTAATTAGAACAAGGTTTTAACACTGGGAAGATCTGCTTAAGGCTAAAAGGAACTATATTTTAAAAGTATAGTTTAACCTGAAATGTGAATTTAGATTAGATAGACAACTTCAGTAGTGAGGTAAGTGCATTAGGGAAGGAATTTAATGGAAAATTAGTTAACCAAGTTGAACAGAACTTTGAAACCTATCCCAAAATTTTGTAAAATAAGGAGAAATTGAACTATATGAGTTCTAAAGCCCCATCCAAATCTAAGATTCTTTCATCCTCTGAAAAGAATTTGATGGAGAGCTACTAAATAATTCAATTCTATCTTACCTGCTTTAGAATTCATGTTGATAAAAATTTCAGATTAGATCAGATGTTATTTTCCATACCCATATGAACCATTTTGAAATTTTAAAATTTATTTTATTTTTAATTTATGCAACAAAACAAGCATTTTTATAACACAATATGATAAAAAGATGATTGAACATTAAACTGCATATCTATTCATACAATTTGCTGTTCATTTTAAATATATAATAACATCATGTACATCTTTTCCCCCCTTTTTCCCCTCTTCCCCACCTACTCTAGAAATAGTTATCATTAGATGTGTGCAAACTATATACAAAATTATGTTTATATATTTTGTTTTTGTTTTTGTTTTTTTGCAAGACAGTGGGATTAAGTAATTTATCCAAGGTCACACAGCTATGTAATTATTAAGTGTCTGAGGTCAAATTTGAACTCAGGTCCTCCTGATTCCAGAGCCAGTGCTCTATCCATTGCACCACCTAGCTGCCCCATATTTATATATTCTTACATTTTTATCTTCAAATTTAACTTATTGAATATTATGACAAATAGAAAATATGTTCTGTGCTGTTTTCTCTACAATTGAAGCAAAACAATGGCAGGTGTGTAATGCTCTTTGTGGAACAATTTGGAAGCAGAAGACCTGTGGTTTTGAAATTTGGTTCTGCCATTTAAGGCTAGGTAACCCCATAAAAGTAACTTTATCTCTTTTATGTCCTCATCTGTAATAAAAATAATTACTTATATTAATATGCCAATTTAAAGTTTACAGAGTACTTTCTTCATGAAAACCTGGTGTTTTCTAAGAGAGAAATGGATATATAAAAACAGATGATAGATTGATAGTTGATTGATAGAAATGTATATATAGAGATGTATAAATAGTCAAATAGATAAATGAGACTAG
This sequence comes from Macrotis lagotis, assembly GCF_037893015.1. Lineage (NCBI taxonomy): Eukaryota > Metazoa > Chordata > Mammalia > Peramelemorphia > Peramelidae > Macrotis > Macrotis lagotis. The sequence goes on from NC_133666.1 coordinate 405,997,098, forward strand.
ATAGATAATTTATTATATCCTTAATATCTGCCAGATTCATTGTTGTCCCCTAATTTTTGTTCAGTTGTTTAAACTGGGTCCAACTTATCCTGGTCCCATTTGGATTTTTCTCAATCAAAATATTAGAGTGGTTTGCCATTTCCTTTTCTAGTTCATCTTACAGATGAGGAAAATGAGTCAAGCAAGGGTAAGTGACTTGCCTAGGGACATACAAGTTAAGTATTTCAGGCTGAATTTGAACTCAGCTCTTCCTTTCTCCAGACCTGGGCACTCTATTCATTGTCCCAGCTAGTTGCCCAGATCCACATTTTACTGAAGAGGAAAGAATAGAATTCAAAGCAAGGATAGGACTTCAAATGGACAAGATAATTCTAACTACAACAAAAAGAACTGAATAATGTTTTTATTTTATTTCTATTTTCTGCAAAGGGAGAAGACCTTTAAGCTGAAAATGACATGACTAACAGGGAGTTAGTACCCAAGATAAATAAGGAGATACTAAGAAAGAATTTAGCTGCCTTTGATGAATTCAAATGACCTGGTCCAGATGAATAGCATCCTTAGGCACTGAAAGAACTGGCAACTGTGACTTCTGAATCACTGTCAGTGATATTTGAATGATCATGGAAAATGGAAGAGCACTGGTCAAGGGAAAATGTCCTAATTCCCAAATAGGAAAGAGAAAAAAGTCTGCAACTACAGGAAAGAGAGCTTAACTTTGATTCCTAAAAAAATGCTTTAAAGAATTATCATAGAGATGGTAAACTAATACCTGGAAAGGGAGGAAGTGATGACAAAGAGTCAGATTACTGACTTTGCCAAGAACAAGTCATGTCAGAATAACCTCATTTCCTTTTTTTGACAGGATCACTCAAACTAGTAGTTGAAAGAATGCTGTGGATATAGTTTTCCTCTATTTAGTTTAATTTTTATCTTATCATTTTAGACTTAACAAACAACAAATAAATGGATATTTCCACATACAGAATAAAAAGACATGCAGGAAATTGTACACTTCTATTATTTATAGCTTGTTTTTATTTTGAAGTATGTAAGTTCAACCAACCTGCAGCTTTCATAGTTGTCCTGCTTGTCTGCGCAATAACAAATATTTATATTGTGCTTTAAGTATACATATGTGCTTTAAGGTTTGCAAAGCTTTTTACAAATATCTCATTTTATCCTCACAACTACCCTGAGAGGTAGGTGTTTTTAGAGATGAGGATGCTTTGGCAGGCAGAAGTTGCTATTTGCCCAATCTAGTAAGTGTCTAAGAAGGGATTTGAACCTGTGTCTTCCTGACTCCAGATCTTGCAGTCTTTCCATTGCATCACATAGTAGCTTTAAAGGGAAAAAAAAGTGCCATAAGAATTCTGGTCCACAGGAAATTTTGGGGTGTGTGTGTGTGTGTGTGTGTGTATGTGTGCGTGTGATTGTTTTTTTAAGAAGGGCCTTTTAACACCCCCTCAAATCTGTTTTTTTCACTAAGCATTTATTATTTGACACCCCTCAAATCTGTTTTTTTTACTAAACATTTATTACACCCATTATATCTATCTATATCTATATCTATATCTATATCTATATCTATATCTATATCTATATCTATATCTATATCTATATCTATATCTATATCTATATCTATATCTATATCTATATCTATATCTATATCTATATCTATATCTATATCTATATCTATATATATTAGATTCTGGGGATACAAAAACAAAACATGCCTTTCCCCTCCCCTTTCCTTTCCTTCTCTTCCCTGGCCTTTTTTCATTTCTTTTCCTTCCCTCTTCTTTCCTTTCAAGGAGGTTGGCTACTTTAACAGCCAAGAAAAACTTTTCAGAAGGTGGCACATGACTGGAACTCTGAGGGAAGTTAAGGATTCTAAGATGTAGAGGTGAGGATAAAGTGCATTCCAGGCACAAGAAACAAGTCTTGCAAGGGCATACAAGTCCTGGATAGCAATAGCAGATAGCCTATTTGGCTAGAAAATGGAGTGCATTAAGAGAAATGTGATACCTCTGTGGTCTACATCTGAGACAGGAGTTGTAGTAGGCATGCTCTGTAGTGCAAAGTTAATCATTGGCTTATATAGCACATTCTTTAAGTATACAGAAAGGCAGCATATCACCATATAAATTATCCATTAATATATATATATATATATATATATATATATATATATATATATATATATATATATATTATCTGAGTTGTCTATAAGGTGATCCTCTCTGTGACACACATCCTAGAAACTGCAGCATCCCCATTGGCCACCAGACTGCGCTTCTCCTTGTTGCCAAGCAATTCTAATCCACTTTGGCTATATTCATTTATTTTGAATATGAAATGGAATATTATTCAAAATTTTAAAATATTAAATCTCTATTTTAAGGACCCTCTGTTCCTCATCTGAGCTTTCTTCTTTCTGTTTTTTCCTCTTTTCTCCCTTTTCCCCATTCACAGGAATAAGTTATTCAATGGATTAGGTCCACATAATTTATTAAATGTAGCATAAATGGAAAGAAAAAAAGTAAGCCCTTCATATAAAACCACCCTTGATCCATTTCTACCTACTTTTGCAAAACTTTCCCTTGTCCTCCAGTTCTTCAGATGTGGCCAGTGATATAACCCAACCACAAGTACTTGTAGATCATTGAACTGGAATTGAGGTGTAGTCAGGGTGAAATAAGGGACCCTATCTATAGATCACTGATTGATACAATGTAAATAAGGCAAAGAATAGTCAAAGAAATTGTCTTCTATAGATGACTATTCCTACAGGTGTCATAGTAACAGCTACCATCATGACTTGGAATCAGTCTGGGTAGCCTTTATAGCACAGGTTTCTGTCTTCCCTAGATGAATCCTTCTCTATAATATGGGCATAATAATATGTTGACCACCTACTTCACAGTGTTGTTGCTACCATCAGTGCATTTAAAACACTATATAAATATCATTGTCATCACCATAATCATCAACAATATCATCCTAACTAGCACTGATATAGTTTTTTGTGGTTTGCAAGGGGCTCTACACATACTAACTCATTTTGTTCTTACAACAACCCTGTGATGTGGGTGCTATTATTATTCTCACTTTTCAGAGGAGGAAATTGAGATGAGAATAGTTAAGTGACTAACCCAGGATAACAGTTGGAACCCAGGTGTTCCTAGCCCTGTCTTATGTTCTATCCATCCACCAAGATACCCCAAGTATCTTAAAGATTAAAGAACTGTATAAATTAGTAAAATCTCACCCTCTTCCCCAAACTTCTGCTCACTCTTCATCCTGCAGTACTTCTGTGGCACACTATTTTTTCTCACCCCCAAAAGTTTTTCTGCTAAGGCTCATCTCCTGGCCCTCCTCTCCTCTTTCCTAATCCTTTCACCTTTGCTTCACTAATGAGTTCCTGTATTGTCCACTGACTGATAAAAGGACATATTACCATTGACAAATATTTCACTTTCAAATCCTCCTTTTAAAAAATAACTTTTGAGATCCATGCAGACAATACATTTAGAGTAGGAGGTTATTTGGAGTTTCATTTCAGGCTGCCTTACTGGAATTTAGAAAAGCAAGATCTTAATATCACAGAATAATAGCTTTAGAGAGATAAAAGAATCCTTGGAGGCCTCATTCCATTCATTTTTTACACTTGATGAAACTGAGGCACAGTTAAGCAACTTGCCCACATTGATAAAACTACTACATAAATGAGGGGGACTTTGAACTGAAATATGTCATCTTGAGTTCAAATCTAGTTCCTTCTTAATTGTAGGGGGAAGCAACCTCAAGGATAACAGGAACTCCAAGGTTCTTTATGTATTTATGTTTTCTCCAGGTAGGCATCCTTAGATTCCAGCCTCTGCCATAGTTCTGATCTTACCCCAATTCTCTTTTTAATCTTTTAACTACTTAAGCATCTATTAAATGCTTCTCAGTATGCTGACAGAAATTTAAAAAAATAATGTCTCTCCCTGACACAGAGGAACTTAAAATATAGCAGGACAAGGAAGTCATATACACAAATAAGTACAGAATAAAACAGAACATAAATGTTTATTATACTTTCCAAGAAGGGAAAGATCATTTCCACCTTGGAAGGTGGGGGGCAGGATCAGGGAAGTCTCTGTGAAGGAAGCGTCATTTGATCTAGGCTAAAATACAAACTCTTCTGTTTGGTATTTAAAGCCTGTCACAGTCTGTCTCCAGCCTATCTTTGCAGATTGATTTCACATGAATCTCCCGCACACACTCATTGCAACCCAAATGGGCACAACCTGATGTTCTCAGCACACAACATTCTTTCTCCCAGGCTCAGATGCTTTTCCTCTTCACCTCTGCCCTTTCAAGGCTCAGCTCAAGTATCACCTACTCCAAGAGACTTTTACTACTTCATCCAGTTGTTTGAGTCACCTTCCCCATAATAATTTATTTTGCACAAATGTTGTATTAACTTGTGTGTGTGTGTGCATTTCATTGCCTCCATAAAAGACAATTTTCCTGAGCTCAGGGATAATTCCTTTGTTTTCTTTGTATCATTCTCTGACCTTGCATAGTACCTAGCATATAGTAAGCACTTAATAAATGCTTTTTGGATTGAACTGAATAGAATCTTAGAGGTTGAATGAGATTCCATAGGCTGAACTGAAGGAGGAACAGGAGGAACAAACAGAACAGGCTGTGAACAAAAAGCTCTTTTTGTAGTGGCAAAGGAGGAGGCCTGCCAGTGGGGAATACCTAAACAAATTATAGCATATGACTGTGATGAAATGTTATTATACTGGAGAAATGAGAAAAATGCTGATTTCAAAGAAACATGGAAAATGCGAACTGAGGCAAAGTGAACAGAATTTATACTATAACATTATTGAAAAAATTAACTCCTTTTGAATTTGTAGAAACAGATGAAGAACAAAATAAGAACAATTTTAACAATATTATTAACTGAATACTTTTTGAAAATTATAAGAACTCTGATTGTTATAAAGACCTGTGATTCCAGAGGGACCAGTGATGATGTTTGCTATTTCCTTAAAGATAAATAAGTGACTCAGGATGAAAAAAAGAGACATAATTTTTTTTGAACATGGAGGTATAACTATGCCTGTTTATTTTGAAGAATTTGTTTTTCTTTCTTCTAATTGGGGTGGGAAATGGGAAAGAGAGAAAATCAATTTCTCTTAATTAAAATAAATATAATAAAACTAAAAGCTTAGTGTAGGACATATTTGTGGAAAGATGAAAATTCCAGCTTGGTTGAATCTTAAGAGCATGGGAGAGAAAATAGTATCAGATTCACCTATAAAGGCAAGACAGAGAAAGATAGAGAAGGTCTTAATGCTAGCTAAAGGTTTGGACTTTATTCAGAATCAATATGGAATTCTTGAAAGATTTTGAGCATCACAGTAAAATGAGAAGCATGAAGTAGTGGAAAAAATGTTGAACTCAGAGAGAGGAGCTTGATCTTGCAAATGACCTTGAACAAGTCAGGAAACTTGGGTTTGAATTCTTCAAATCCCTCAACACTTTGTGGGTTTGTGACCATGAGTAAGTCACAATCACTATGAAACACCATTTCCTCATCTCTAAAATAGAAAATTTTATACTTATATTACCTAATAGGACTGATACTAGGAATGCCCTTTATAAATTGTGAGGTGCTATATAATTGTGTGCTATTTCAATTATGATTACATCTGTACATTAGGAAGATTAATCTTGTAGCAGTTTAAGTCACAGATTGGAATAAGGACATAATGATGGTGAGTCAAGTTAAGAGACTTTTGAAATATTTCAGGTGAGAGGTGCTAAGGACCTACATTAGGTTGTTATTAGTGAAAGAAAAAAGAAAACTTAGACATTCTGCTAATGTAAAATATATTGAATTAAAATATAATGAATAGACATTGGCAGAGGACACTGAAGGCAAGAGAGATGACAGTGAGCTTTTGGTTATCTCTTCACAATCCAATCCATTCTCTTGTTGTTCAGTCTTGTCTGACTCTTCATGACCACATTTGGGATTGTCTTGATAAAGATATTGGAATGGCATGCCATTTCCTTCTCTGGAACTCTTTTAGAGAAGAGGAAATAGAGGTAAACAGGGTTAAATGATTTGTCCAGGGCTATTCAATTAGTAAGGGTGCAAGATTAGATTTGAACTTGGATCTTTCTGACTCTATCCACTGTGCTCCTAGTGACCCTAGTCCACTGCTAAAGTGGTGTTCCCAAAAGCATAGAATTGAACAGGTATCATCCCTGACTCAATAAACTCAATTAGGTCCCCTTTATTTTGAAGACTGACTATCAAATCCTCTGTGTGGCTTTTAAAGCCCTTCACAACCTGACTCCTTCCAAATACCCGTCTTCTTATATTTTACTACCCTCCACATAGTCTTCTCATCAGTGTCACTTGCCTTCTTCCCTTTCCTACCATATGCTCCATCTTCCAACTCCATTCCTATTCATATGCTGTCTTCATGCCTAGATTGTTCTCCCTCCTCATCTCTGCTTCCTTTCTTCAAGATTTAGCTCACATCTAAAATTCTTGAAAAGACCCTTCTCAGTCACCAACTTGTTGCCCCTTATACACATGCATGCATGCATGCATACATACACACAGACTGATAATGCTTCCTTCTGAAATTATCTCCCATATTCACTGTATATTTCTTATATATTTTCATCCTTTCTCTCTCCCAATAGAATGTAAGCTTCTTAGCAGAGTTCATAGTGTCAACAAACCTGGAGTCCACCTCTAACTGGTGGGTGGCAAGAGCTCAACAGACCAAGCTAAAAATAAGAGAGTTAGGGACCAAACAGAAGTTTAATTGATTTCAGGATGAGGGTAATGTCTTGCAGAGTAGGAAAAATGTGCCATAGCCCTGTTCCAATTGGGGGGGGTCACTTTGGTATGGGGAGAACTTATACCAATGACTCCACAGTGAACTGTAGCCATGACAAAAAGGGGTAACAGCAACAATGTGGCAAATTTGATTCATAGCAGGACTTCATGACAGGAACAGGGGGTTCTATAGATGCTTGTCCAAGTTCTTGATGCTGGTGGGAAACAATCTGGGGATTTTACTGTGGCTGAGATCATATAGAGAGTAAGTGTAAATAATTGTTATGCCAAGCTCAAGATGAAGCCTGCTTGCTGGGTCTTAGCTCTGGGAAACAACGTCTCCAAATATCTTGATGAATGTAAATGCTTTGTTGTTGTGATTTTGTCAACAGACATAGAAAAATTAACAGAGTTTTGAGGGAAAGATAAAAAATTCAGGTGTGGATGTGTTGAGTGTGTAGCTCTGGTTTCATGCTGAGATTTGAGATATCTCATAGGAAGTTGAAAACCTGGGCCTAGAATTTAGTAGAGAAGTTAGGGACAGAGATATCAGTGTGATAATCAAAGAAGTGATACTTGAATCAGTAGAAGGGGGTAATATCACCATGAGAGGGATTGGAGCAAGATGAAGGCAAGAATAGGACTTTAGGGAATATTTACACTAAGGGGAAAGAAGAAAAAACAAGTTTAGTGCTCAATACAGTGCTTAGCATAATGACTGGCAAACACTAGGTGCTCAATAAATGCTTGTTGATTTCAATTAATTGAACTAGCAAAGGAAGGAGTGAAGAATCACTTGGAAATGTAGGAGGACATGGGTGATTAACAGTATAAAATCCTGCAGAGGTCTAAAATGTTGAAGACTAAAGCAAGGCCACTAGATTTGGTAAATTATAAAAGTTGGTGGCATTGATTGGTGGTTACAATAGCCAACATATAAAGCAGTAAGGAAATTAAATCATCAAACATAAACCACTGAAGAAGTTGGTTTGTTCAAATTTTTATTAAAAATGATTGATGAGTAGGGTATAATGAATAGTGGATAGTGAATGGGTCCTGGAGTCATGAGGACCTAAGTTCAAATCCTACCTCAGACTCTTGATACTTTCTAGCTATGTGATCCCAGCCAAGGTACCCAGTTGTCTTGGGGGGGGGTCATAGGAAAATAGCTTCAAATGTTAATGTCAAAGAGGAGAATTTTTTATTTTTTAAGGACAATAGAGACTTAAACAGATTAGTAGACATAGAGGAGATATATAGTAAGAGGGTATCTAGTTACCCTTGAGGAAATCTAGTGTTTGCCAGTCATTATGTTAAGCATTGTACTGAGTACTAAACTTGGCTTTTTTTCCTTTCCCCTTAATATAAATAATCCCTAAAGTGAACTACAATCTTAGGTACTGATGGCTATGGTTGCTGGAGCAATTCAGTAATATCTGAACTATACTCTCTTGTGTAAACCAAGAGAAGTACTAAAAGGTTAGCCAGGGGAAAATGCTCCAGTTTGAGAGTTATTGAGACAGAGAGTGAGAGAGCAACTAAGAGAGTTAGAAACAGAGAGAGAGAGAGAGAGAGAGAGAGAGAGAGAGAGAGAGAGAGAGAGAGAGAGAGAGAGAGAGGAGAGACAGAAGAGAAAGGGAGAGAGAGAGAGAGAGAGAGAGAGTGAGTCAGTAAGGGAGAAGGAAAGAAGGAGGAAGAGATAGACACATAAAGATAAAAAGGATGGAGAATGGAAGGGAGAGAGGAAGAGAGGAAAGGGGAGAGGGAGGGTGGTCTGCAGACCATAAGTCAATGTGTTTGACTTTGGTTACTGGAAAAATTTCAGAATAGATCACTAAAATGACAATTAGTGAACATCTAGAAAGAAGACAGTTATTACAAAGGACCCCCCCCCCCCCCACACACACACAAAATCCACATAGTCTAATCAGGAACAGGCAATGTCAGAAAAGTACTTTTGCCCTTTTGAAAAGATTACTAAACTAATAGATGAAGAGAATCCTGTAGGCAAAAATCTGTCTGTATTTTAGTAAAATATTAAAGTATCTCATGCTATTTTTATGGAAATTTTGGAGAACTGTGGATTAGATCACAGAATGGTTAGCCAAAACCAGATATGTTTGAATGGTTGGGTTCAAGTAGTTCAGTGTCAATGTGAAATTGATATGATTTTTTTTACTGCCTCCCCAGATCTCTACTTAACTCTGGGCTGTTAAACATATTTTTAATTAGTGATTTAATTGATAGAGAGATAGTAAGTTCATCAGATTTGTAGATAGTAAAAATTCAAGAAGGATAGCTAACTTGCTTGGCAATGGAGTCAAGATCTAAAAGATCTTGACACACAAGACTATTGGGTTAAATTTAGTAAGGTAAAATAGAAAAGGGATAAACTAGAATAAAATAGGATGAAAAATAGAAAAGGGATAAATGTAAAAATATGACTTTGGACTAAAAACATCAACTCTTCAAGTACATGTTGGGGCAAGAGTTGGGGAACTTTTTGTTTGAAAAAGTTCTGGGTAGTTTTAGGGGTCTCTATCTATATGAACCAGCAGTGACATATGGGAGCCAAAAAACCCAATACAATTTTGAGCTAATATTGAAAGAAGCATAAATTCCAGGAAAAAGAAGCTGATGGTCCTTGAATGAAATGGCATGGTAACTAGAAAAGGAGAGGAGAGACTAAGGAGCTGAGTTTTGAAACACAGTAACCTGTAGGGCACCTAGCAGAGACCCTCTTCTCCATGTGTGGTTTTAGTGACCATTGAAACTATATGCAATCATGAATACATTGTGGATCATCATGCAAATTTATACAGGACTTTTCTTCCTTTTAGCTCCGATATTCTACTACCCAACATGAAGAGAAAATTTGGATTATGCAAGCTGCTATTGCTAAAAATTGGGAACTAATATCCTATTTAAACATGAGAAATATGCTTATTCATTGTCTTTGTTCCTGTAATGGAAGAATAATAGTACTGGAACCTTAAGAACTTCTCCAGAAATTAGTAAATCCAGAAAGAATTTGAGATTCTAAGATATTCTGTAAGAAAACTCTGACATGAATCCTGTAAAGAAACATGAGGAATTGGGGGTAGCTGAATATGTGAAGACCCACTTGTCAGGAGCCTGTGGGTTTGCAGTGTGATTTGATTTTAATTGGTGACTCCTTTGTGCTTTTATTTTCATGGAAAACCACAGTTTAACATAATTAGGAAAAGTGATGGATGGGAAAGATGTTGGTTGGGTATCTGATCTGCCTGGCCCCTAAGAATTTAATCAACCTAACTAATTGATTACTTATGATGGTGGTTAGCTGGTATAATTGGTTTTTCTGTGGTTGAAATTCAAATTCAGCAAATTTAACCAAGTCTAGTAATTCCTCAAAAGATTTTATGTTAAGGAAATAAAGACTAGAGTAAATTTTAATCAACTTAGAATTGGTATAAACTCTTTTAGACTACCAGGGCACCATTTTGTAAATGAACTAAGTCATCCAGAGAGAAATGAATAGAATAAAAGAACTAGCCTAAACATATTTTGAAAGAATCATATTGACTTTTTCTCTGTGTGGTAACTATCACTTTAAAATTGCAGCAAGCCAAAATGTTTTAAATTGAAAACAGAATAATCAGTTTTTCTAGCAAATACTTAACGCAGTTTAAACTATAATATTTCAGTTAAATCTAAATAGCAATGATAACTCTCATAGTTCATTAACCAATTCAAACATTCCATCCCGTTTCATAATCTGTTTTAGATATCAGAGTATAATCTGAATGAATTAAATGGTAGGAACCATAAATACACTGATTTGCATAGATCTGCCAACAAAAATAAACCTGGGCATGATTAAGTCTGGGACAATGGCATTAGCATAACTCTAGGAAAGATGGAAAACAAGGGCCATTAACAACACTTATTGGTTTATTCTGTGAGTTACAGGTGTTAAATTTTGTATGAAATGGGAATTAAAGGACATATGTGAACATATTTTAATTTGTCCATATGGCATTGCAGAAAACACTCATTTATGGATTTTCTGTTTAAGTTCTGCTTTGTGAGGAATTAAAGTATAATTGTTCCTTTGCTATACAACTCAAACATTTCTGAGATGATTTTTGTAGTCTCAAGGCGAAACTATTTTGAAATTTAATGTTACTAATTTTTATCATTAGACATTTCAGTTTTAGAGTACTCAGTCAAGTTATTATTATTATTATTATTATTATTATTATTATTATTATTATCCAGTCTGTGTCTAATGACTACCCACATTTGCTTCCTCCATTCAAAGATTTTCAATTCTTGAGTAAATGAATGAGTGAGTTTGAAGAAATAAAAAAGTGTTTCTTAAGTGGAGAAAAAAGGGAATATAGGAAGGAGGGACAATCTGTGTTCCTAATGGAATCACTGAAGTTGGGGTAAGGGGAGTGACATGTTCATTCTTATGCTATAGGAATATCATTTAGCAACTGTTTGGAAGTCTGAAGAGATTTAAGGCAGAGAGATCAATTAAAAGGCTATTGCAAACCTCTATAAATAAAAAGAAAAACAATCCACCAATGTCTCCTTATGAATTTTTTTCATAGAGGATAATAACAAAAACTATTTTAAGGGTACAAAGTATTTTCTTCAGAACAGACCTGTGAGCTACATTTTTAACTACTTGTATTAGAATGTAATCTAAAAAATGAATGACAAGAACAAAGATAATAATAATGATGAAAATAATAATTCCATGGAAAACATTAATTTTATTAAACTTCCAAGATAAAATTAGAGTTACAGTGATTGACTTTATTCTATGTTAGATTTGTTACTAGAAATCCCATCCCAGCTGTATTATGTTCATTATTTTGGAGATTTCAACCTTTTGTTTCCAAAAGAATGAGATTTTATTTAGGGAACTTTGTTGAGTCACCTCGAATTTTGAATCTCAAAATTAATCATGTCCTCATTTGAAAATTTCCAAAATGAGAATAAAAATAATTATTTTAGTACTTAAAAGTCTGTCTTTTCAAAAATAGGTTAAGCTCCTTGAAGTCAGTGAATAAATCATACATATATATATATATATATTGAAGATATACATATATCTTTAATATATCTCCTCAATTCAGTAGTGAGTGTGGTGGGCACTTGATAAAGGTGTTTATTAACTTGAATTAAATTGTGATCAGCCTTTATTTACATAACATGAAGAGTACTGGTAGCTAACTGGCATAGCGAATTAAATTGCTGGCCTTGAAGTGAGGAAGACTTGCAAGCTTCATTGATATTTTTACCAACAAAATCCCAAATGAGGTCACAGAGAGTTGGACATGACCAAAAATATCCAACAACAAATGAGTAGTCGTGGTGAATGAAGAAGAGAAAGAAATTCCAGGTTTAGAGTAAATAGAATCTTAGAGCTAATCCTGGTCCTCTCACTAACTTGAATAAATTCTCAGAATCTCATTTGCAAAAATGGGCATACTAACATCTTCCCTACCTTCCTGTCAGGAATATTTTAAGGAAAGTACTTTGTAAGACTTCATGCTCCCCAGCCCCTTTAAATGACTTGATATTTGTTTTCTATTTATTTTTCACTTTTATATTATTTCCTCCAAGGGGTAGAATAAACTTCATGAGGGCCATAACAGTTTAGTTTCTGCCTTCGTTATCCTAGAATCTAGCACAGTGAAAATGCTTAATAAAAATTTAATTAATTGAATTGAAAATGATAAATGAATGCCTGTTATTATATATATATTTTAAAAGATTACAATTCTATTAAATTTCTTCATTTCAGGAAGAATATATTATTAATTTGACTTAAAACATACATTACTTTGAGCATTTTCTTTATACATGCTTCAAATTATAAATGCTTGACTTAAAGTAGCTAATTATTCACTCTTTGGCCCTTCACAGAATTACTTTAGATTACAAGGGTTCAGAATATGTCTTCACTTCCCTATCACTGAATTTTAAATGTGCAACATTTTCTTAGATTACAAAGTTCTTTGATGACAGAGAATGTTGTTTTTTTATCTTTTTATTTCTATTGCCTAATCCAATGTCTTGCATGTAACAGTTGCTTAATAAATCTTTGTTAAATTGGATTCCTAACACATTGGAAATGGTAAAATTTCCACAAGTTTTATGTTGTGACTACATCATTTTATCTTTCTTGCAATATAACATAAAACAATAAAAAAGACAATAAATCTGTATGTATATCTATATATGTATGTATTTATCTCATACAGAAAGGAAGAGAAAGAAGAGAGGAGAGAGAAGAAAGGAGAGACAGACAGACAGAGACAGAGACAGAGAAAGATGGAGAGAGAGAGAGAGAGAGAGAGAGAGAGAGAGAGAGAGAGAGAGAGAGAGAGAGAGAGAGAGAGAGAGAAAGTGAAAGTCCATATGGGAATAGGACCATTAGGAATTCTAAGGACTCCTTTGAAGAACTAAGGTGATGACTTTGGAAGGGTATCTTACCTTTTTCTAACAGGCTTGGAAGAACTACAGGCTTGAGTTGAGAGTCTATGACACCTAATCAATATAGTAGGGCATACATATATGCACAGACACATAACTTTTTTATGTATTTTTTTTGCAAGGCAAAATGGGGTTAAGTGGCTTGTCCAAGGCCACACAGCTAGCTAATTATTAAGTGTCTGAGACCGGATTTGAACCCAGGTACTCCTGACTCTAAGGCCGGTGCTTTATCCACTGTGCCACCTAGCTGCCCCACACATATAACTTTTAAAAGAAAGGGGCGTGACCTATTCATTCAGGAAGATACCCCAAATATTAACCTTGGGTAGAGTGAGCCTATACCTAAAGAAGTGAGGGTGATGACATGCTAAGGGAGGTTATATAGTACAATAGAAAGAAAACTATAGATCTTGAGTCAGATGATCTAGGCTAAAATTCTACCTCCACTGCTCATTACCTATGTGAACTTGGACAATTGAATTAAACTTCATTGGGTCTCAGTTCTTTTCATCTGTAAAATGAGAGGGTTAAACTTGATAGCATCTAGGGTCTCTTCTTTCTTGATTTCTATGTTCTTGTGATCCAGTGAAAATATGAGTCCACATAACCATTCTAATCTTTTTTTCAAAGTGAAGGGATAACATTATTCTTAGCTTGGAATTCTTTGTTAACATTCTCTTTCCCTATTGGTAAAAGTTTCAACAATAGGTACCTTATGGACTAGTAGGTCAGAGTATTTGAGATCTGAAAGGAACTTAAAATGTCATTGAGTCCCTTACTGAGTAAAAATGACTTTACAACATCTTGAACATTGATGTGTTTTCTCTAATTGAAGACTTCCAAAATAGGTCTGCCTCAAAACGTTCTTATACAATTCTGGTCAGCTCTAATTGTTATTGCTTTTGGTCCTATAGAGCTGAAATATGGCACCCTTTGACTTTCAGTAACTTCTTGTTCTGTACTTGAGTATCAATCAGGGCATGTCTAATCCCTCAACCATATGGAAATATTTTGAAGTCTTCATGTGCTCTTCCTAAGTGTTCTCTTCCCCCAAATCACAGATTTAGAGTTGGAAAAGACTAAAAAAATTATTATAAAGGAACACCCCCTTATTACAGGTGAGGAAATTGAAGTCTAGAAAAGTTCAATGACTTGACCATGCCTACCTAGGCAGTGAATGGAACATCCAAGATTAAAACCCAATGTCCTCCAACTCATAATCCAATCCCTTTCCCTGGGAATGCCATTTCTAAAACATGGTATACAGAACTGAAAACAAACTCCTAGAAGTAGGCTGACAGTACCTGAATACAGCAAAACTATTACCATACCACTTAAAATGCACCTTAGGATTGCAAAATATCTTTGGGCATTTATACTTTACAATGTATATTACATATCTTTGTTCCTTTAAAACTACCAGATCTTATTACATGAATTGTAATTTAATTATACTTTCCTATCTTTTATTTTCCCGTCCTTCCTTTCTTACTTCCTTCCCTCTTTCTTTCTTTCCTTCTTTACTTCCTTCTTTCCTCCTTGTTCTAAGTTCTGGGTATAACACAAGTTAATCTATCCTTGGCTCCCCAAACAAATGCATACCAGTGGTTGCTGTTCCAGGAAGCACAACTAGACTCTGATAAGTCTGAATACTTTTGTCCTCCAAAATTCACCGGGTCCTCTTCTGGCCAAGAGAAGAAACCTGGGGCTCCCTTTCCTTCTATTGATTGTTTCTCAGTGGCTTCTCTCCTGCAGCACTGAGGAATATGTTCGGGCATTGTTCACACCTAATGAACAATCTGTGTTCTCACCTGGTTAAGGCATCAGAACATAGTAACTTATTGCTTACTTTAAATTAGACTGGGTGTTTGTGCAAAGTGATAAGTTCATATACTTAGGTATACAAAAAGAATACACAGTGACAGCGTAATTGGAAGATTTAGAAAAGACCTCTTAAAAAAGGTAGCACCTAAATCTTGAAGTGTTCTAAGAGAAAAAATATCAGTGCAGTCTGGGTAAAGGCTGAGTCATGAGATGGAATATTGTGAATGGGGAGAAAAATGTATGTTAATTTAGATGAGCATTGAATGAATCACAGTGAGATCCTGAAAATATCTGCCCTTCTGAAGAATCTTAAATGCCAAGTAGAGGAGACTGTATTTTATACTTTAAACTAAGTGAAGCTTCTTTCTTAAAAAAATTATGAACATTTCTACAAAGAAGGTAAAAAAATGAGGATTATATATGGAAAAAAGAATCAGTAAATACAACTCATTTTAGATGTTTGCATTGTAACATATGCATATATAAATATGATATGTATTATATATGCATATTAATAGTTGGTACCAATATTCCCTTCTCTTGAGTATTTTTTAAAAATGGTTTATTGATGCTCTTCTTTTCTCATTTTTAAAATCACTAAAACTACCTCTTCTATACTATGTTCCCCCCAAATAAAAGCTGTCCCTTGTAACAAATAAGTAAAATAAATTTATTCTGTTTGGTCATATATGAAAATATATCTCCCCTTCTGCATTTACAGTTGATTACCTCTTCACCAAGAAGTGGGGGGTATATTTCATCATCAATCTTCTAGAGATTTCTTTTCCTTTAATTTTATTTATTTAAGGCAATGGGGTTAAGTGATTTGCCCAAAGTAATACAGCTAGGCAATTATTGTCTGAGGACAGATTTGAACTCAGGTCCTCCTGACTCCAGGGCTGGTGTGATATCAACTGAACCACCTACCTGCCCCAATCTTCGGAGTGTTGATTAATTATTTTCATGATTAAATTTAAGCCTTACAAAATTGTTTTTATTTACAATGTTGGGTATATAGATAATTCTCTTGATTCTGCTCACTTGATTCTGCATCTTTTCATACATCTTCCTAGTTTTCTCTGAATCTGGCCTTTTCATCATTTCTCATAACACAATAATATTTCATTATTACCTTATACCATATTTGGTTCAGTAATTCACCAGTTGATAAATACTTTATGTCTTATTCCTTGAGACAACAAAGAGTGCTTTTATAAATTTTTTTAAACTGATAGGTCTTCTCCCTCTGTTTTTGATCTTCTTGTGATATATACTTAATAGTGGTATATTTGAGACAGGGCATTACCATGTTAGTGATTTTTGTGAGTAAGGGAATATAATTTACAATTGATTTCCAGAATTGTTGGAACAATTAAGCCCTTCACCAACAAAATATTTGTGTACCTGACATCCCACTGATTGCACCATATTAAAACCCATCTTCTCACAGACCTTTAACCATCTGTCATATTTATTTTTCTTCATCCCTTGCTAATTTAATAGATATGAGGTGAACCTCAGTTGTTTTTAATTTTAATTTCTCTTCTAGATATTTGTAGTATTTTTCAATATTTGTTGATAACTTGTATCTCTTCCCATGAAAATTGCTTGTTCATATCCTTAAATCATTTATCTTTTGGGAAATGGGTCTTATTCTTATATGTTTGTATCAATGTCCCATATAGGAAATCAGACTTTTATAAGAGATTTGCTGCAAGGATTTTTTCCATTTTTGATTCTAATACCATTGCTTTTAAAGTTCTTAAAACAGAGAAACTGTATAATTAGACTTTGGTTTTAAACATTTAGTAGCTATATGGTGGATAGATTGGAGACAGTAGAGACATTGGATACAGAGAGCCCTATTAGGAGACTATTTTGATAGGGCAATTGAGAGGTGATGAGGGCTTATGATCTCATTTATGTGGGTGGTTAATGTTTGTTGAATTGAAGCATGCATATTTATTTAGAATTTGGATTGCTTAGGCTTAAATTAAAAGCTGGAAGAGATCTGAGTGGTCATCTAGTCTAACCACATCATTTTCTAAGTTAGATCCAGAAAGGCCAAATGACTTCTCAAGGTCATGTTGCTAATCAGCAACAGAACTGAAAATTGACCAGTGGGGTTCTTTGATTCCAAATACATCATTTCTTCCACTACACAACATTACTTCAATATTACTTTTTTTTCCCCAACTTTTATGCTAAGGGGTTCTTCTACTTTATTGGGATTTATCAATGTTACATTTTTGCTTTAAAAAGTATATCTTTAAAAATAATTTCATTTTCTAAGACTTATTCTCTTTTAGAGACCCTTAAGCATTTTTAGCAGAATAGTGTTTAAACACCATTAAATAGAGTTTTATAGCATACATACCTTGACAACTCAGAAAGTAGTAAAAGTGATAGCTCATAGTTTACATATATATATATATATATGTATATATATACATATGTATACATCTTTAGGTTTTATATATAAAACATTTTCCTCATAACAACCTTATAGGGCTGATATTTTAAGTATCATTAAATTCATACAGTTGAGGTTAAATCTTGTGTCTCTCATTGTTAGCAATTTTATCCCCTTTATATCTGATTATACCATATTAAAAACAGAGATCAAATTATATACCTTAGAATTTCTTTGTTGTTTTTTTCTGGACCAGGACTATCATCTTGTGGGAAACTCTTGGCATTAGAACCTATTAAATATAGAAACTCCTTCCACAGATGCAAATGAGCATCTGTGGATAAATTGTTATTGCCTTAGAATTACCTGGGTACAATGAGAAATTTGAGGCAGCTAGAAAGAAGTACAATGGATAGAGTTCTGGCCCAGAGTCAGGAAGACTAAAATTCCTGAGTTCAATTCTGGTCTCAGACACATGTTAGTTGTATGACTCTGGGCAAGTCATTTGACTCTGTCTCAGTTAGCTGCAAAAGTGACTAGAGAAGGAAATGGCAAAACCACTCCAGTGGGGTCATGACAAATAGACACAACTGAAAATGACTGAACAATAACTAAGAGATTAATGACTATGATTTCACAGATAGAAAGTCAGAAGCAAAACTTGAACTCAGATCCTTCTTAACTCCCAGGATTACCCACTATTCAGTTTGGCATAATGATCTCTCTCTCTCTCTTTTTTTTTTTTTTTTGCAAGGCAATGGGGTTGTGACTTGCCCAAGATCATATAGCAAGGTAATAAATGTCTGAGGCCCAAATGGAACTCAGGTCCTCCTGACTCCAGGACTGGTGTACTATCCACTGCATCACTTAGCTGCCCTATACTGATAGCTTTCATTTCATCTCTAGTCCTAATCACTTTATATAGAAAATGCCAGAAAGTGCTCTCTCTCTCTCTCTCTCTCTCTCTCTCTCTCTCTCTCTCTCTCTCTCTCTCTCTCTCTCTCCCCCTGACCCTGTCTCTCTGTTTCTTTGTCTCTTGGCTCTCTCACTCTATGTTTCTCTGTGTCTCTTGTCTCTCTCAGTCTCTCAGCCTTTCTTTACCTTGAAACACGCTCAACTAATGTATTATTCAAAAATTATTTCATTCTAATCCACATTTGACAATAATTTTACAGTTCAACTTAATGCACAGAGGAGCATAGACACAATGCACTACTATAGTTTCAATTTTAAACAACTATGTAAGCATTAGTTACCTCATGTTAAGTTAATTAGGCAAATCATGAAATCCAGGCAATCAGAGCAGTGGCAAATCATCTCCCTTCAGGAAGTTTTGTGGTCAGTGGGCAAAAATGGCAACCAGCTTCTCAAAGGCTAAAGATATTATTATGTACTACAGGTCACCCACAAACTTTTATAATAGGAGACCAGCTGTGTAAACTGCAAGATGTTGTCCAAAGGAAGTGCCAAGTAAAACTTTGGTGCTGTTTGCTGACTGTGCTGAAGTGCTGAGAATCGAAATTCTTGCCAGTAATTTAGAAAATAATTCAGAGAAGTACAGCCTTCAGGAGGTACCCACTCTCTAGGGACTGGAATCTAGTAACGCTAGTCATCATTCCATGCTTCCTGGGTTATTTCAATTCTTCCTTAAGTCCACATCAGTATCCTTCAGGCTAAATCACAGGCTCCTCCATCAGAGGAACTGTTTTTCTTTTGTCTTAGTATTCTCAGCTTTCATTGGGAAAGTGCACATAAATAGGAACTTAATAAATATTCATTGATTTATTGATTGCTCATGGGATCCCACATAGGTTGAGGGAAATCATCAAACTAATAGGATCTTGGAAGCTATTGAGCCTGTTATAGCATCCCAAAATTATTTGTGGTCCCAGGACTCCTGGAATAATGGTTTTAGCACACCTACAATATTGAATCCACAAAATACCTAGAAACAGAAACAGAGATACCAAGAAAGACTGAGGATTCTGGAACACAGACTAAAGCAGAAGTATACTAGAACCAGCTTTAAATGGCTCTGAGATCCAAGCTTGCTTGATTTATTGTTTTATGATTGATAATATAGCAGATGAAATTTTAAAATGTGTCACAGATAATTTTAAGAGAGTTAGTAGTTAAACATTTACCAGCACATTACTGGACTAAGCAGACTTCTTAAGTGACAAATGAACTACTTGGTCCTTGAAGAATACATATAATGGATGAGTGTAGGAGATGAAGTTAGGTATTACATCATGAGGAAAACACATCAATTGGCCTTTTGGTTTGGGGGCAAAGTTTGGGGATTAATGAGAAAAAAGGACCAATAGAGAAGAAGGAAACCAATAAACAGGGTTGACAGTACCTGAAAATTAATTTGTTTCTATATCATTTCTGGAAAGAAAGTAGCTATTAGGTTTATGTTTATGCATTGAAGAAATATAGCCAATTACACATTTTTCAAGCAGGGAAAATTGTTTGCAGGGAGTAGAGAAAAAAGAATTGGGCCAATTTTTTTTAGTAGTGGAGGAAAGTCTTTCATTAGTAGTCCTAGGAATTGGGTTGTTTGGAAGGGTAAGCAAAGATGTTATTATTACCTGAAATGATTGGATCTTTTTTTTTTTAGTTTTTTGCAAGGCAATGGGGTTAAGTGGCTTGCCCAAGGCCACACAGCTAGGTAATTATTAAGTGTTTGAGGCCGGATTTGTACTCGGGTACCCCTGACTCCAGGGCCAGTCTCTATCCACTGAGCCACCTAACTGCCAGATGATTAGATCTTAATTCAATCATGACCCATTCTACTTTTTATTAAAGTATGCCTGTTCCCCTGCCTCTACTCAAGGAGATGTATTCAGAGACTATATATTCTCTTTGGTCCACATTTTGTAATTCTACATCCTTCTTGGTATTCTATGTCTGAGCCAGGTTATCTTTTAGGAGTATCAGTCATTCTGGCTCAGCATTCACTAGAAAATAGAAAATCCTCTTCATAGATTATCCTTGTAAACTAATACTAACTTCCTACTGAAAGGAGGATGGTTGCCCATATTGTACTGGAAGGAAATTATCCAGAAAGAAAAGAAAGTCAATGATTATTAAATATAATGCAATGGTTAAGTTATAGTAATCCAAAGTCCCACACTGAGCATTCCCAAGGATGGAGGATCTGATAAAATCCACTTCTACATGCCATGTTATCTTCTGCCAGAATGAGTTGCTTCTACCAGTTTTGCTGTCCTTGCTTTCTAATGCAGTAACTATAGTCATTTGTCAGCTTACTACTGTCATAACCCATACTGACCTAGGCCATCTGGAACATTTCTAAATTTCTATTAGGGTAATACATCCATGCTTGTGTAATGAGGTAGCATCCAGCATATCTTATTTGAGCTAGAGTAACTACTTGGAAGTTAATACCATGAATGTCAGAAAGAGCAGTCTTGGGAATCTCCCTAAAATTCTTAAATATTTTCTATGGGATTAAGGCTGTCTCTCCCCTTCCAATTTCCAAGAATTCTTATTCAAGAAATTTATTGTGAATTATGGATAAAATTGGTTCAGCATTGAAACCAAAGAAAAGTTAAGCATGTTAGAATTGGAGTCAGAAAGATCAATTTGAAATTATCTGTGCTCATAGGCAGATTTCTTAATTTTGTTAAACCTTTTCCTCAACTGTAAATGGAAACAATACCTATAAGTACCTGCCCACTTAGTTATTGTGAAATGAAATAAAGTTAATAAAATTCTTTTGTAAATTTTAAATTTCTAGTTATATCCAACTCTGTGACCCCCTTTTGGAGTTTTCTTGCTAAAGATACTGGAGTGGTTTG
The DNA here is from genome assembly GCF_037893015.1 of Macrotis lagotis. Classification (NCBI taxonomy): domain Eukaryota; kingdom Metazoa; phylum Chordata; class Mammalia; order Peramelemorphia; family Peramelidae; genus Macrotis; species Macrotis lagotis. The sequence continues at coordinate 406,018,516 of NC_133666.1, forward strand.
CCATTTCTGTCTCCAATTCATTTTACAGGAGGGGAAACTGAGGCAAACAAGATCACTTGATGTACCCAGAGTCACACAACTGATAATATATTTTTCTCTCTACTCCCTGCAAATTTCCCTGTTTGAACACTCCAACTTTATTGTTGTTGTTATTAAATTTAAAGAAATTTAAATAAAATTAGGGACTTGGGATCATAGGTATAGGTTGCTCAGAGCATTGATTAAAATCTATGAAATAATGCAGCTAGAGGGATTTTTTAAAAAAGCAAACAACATAACACTGCATAAACATAAGTTGTAATTGAAACTGAGTGGGATTGCTAAGTAAGAGTCTTGAGTTGAATATTCCTGGTTCTGATCTTTACTAGCTATGTGATTTTGGATAAGTCTTTTATTTTGAGTACCACATTTCCCCATATATAAGACACATCTTAATTTGGCAGACCCAAAATTTGAAAAAAAAAGTATTACAGAAAATTATTGAACTCAAGTTTTATTCATCATAAGATTCATACAACTCCTCTTCATTGTCAAAACTCCCATCCATTAGCTTGTCCTCATCTGTCTCTGATGATGAATCACTGTCTCAGGAGAGGCTCTGACTGCTCTCCTGCCTGGGCTCCAGTCTGGGGTTGACCACAAGCACTCCCTGGGCAAGTCTGGTGCATGGACGCATGCTTGGTCCGTTCTGTTTCACGAACCTGAAGCACCAATGGTGTTCTTCTTTGAAATCAGTAACTTCTTTTTTATCAGCAATTCTTGTTGCCTCCTGCTGAACCATCCTTGTGGACAAAGGAATTCCAATGGCCCTTTGTTCTTCAATCTATCTCTACAATGCCCTCTCTAGATCAAGCCATTTGTCTGACTTGTCTCTCATGGCCCTCTTCTGCATGGGCATTTTCAGTAGGTTTCTTCTTCCCGTAGCTAGTTTTGGATTGTTTTGTCAGTCAGAGGAGGACCAAAATGATGTTCAGCGGCATGATTTCCATTCACTTTTGCAAAATGCATCACTTTGAATTTGAATTCAGCCCTGAATGAAAATCTTTTCTGAGCCATTTCTGGGCAGAATGTAGCGAAACATAACCCAATATACCAGTAACAAATGCAAAACAATGAACACAAAGACAATGAACATGAAAAAGTGGGAAATGGAAAGTAAAAAAAAAAATCTACAACAACTGCATAAGGTGCTCCCAGTTTTTAGATCCCAAATTTTTCAAAAAAGGGTGCATCTTGTACATGGAGGAAATAGGGTACACCTCTTTATAAATATGTAGTCATCCCAATTGAACATAAGCTGCTTGAAAACAGAAACTGATTCATTTTTGTCTTAGGAGTATCTGAAGTTTATGATTAGGGAGAGTGACATGTCTGGACCTGTTCTGGGGGGAAATTACTTTGGGGGCTGAATGGAGGATGGACTAGAGTGGGGAGAGACTTGTGCAGAGACTTTCCACCAGTTAAGTATTGGAGTAGTGCAGGTGTAAGGTGATGAGGGCCTACATCAGAACTGTGGCAGTGCCAGAAAAGAGAAGGGGCATACTCAAGACATACTGCAAAGGTGAAATCTACAGACTTTGGCATCAGATATCACATGGGGTAGGGAGTGAGAGATAGTGAAGCATCAAAGAAAACAGCTTGTGAACCTGGAGGACAAATCTATATATGTAGCTAGCATTTATATGTTGCTTTATTATTTAGTTATATCCACCTTTTGTGACCCCTTTTTGGAGTTTTCTTCTTATTTTTTTTGAAAGGCAATGGGCTTAAGTGGCTTGCCCAAGGCCACACAGCTGGGTAATTATTAAGTGTCTGAGGTCTGATTTGAACTCAGATCCTCCTGACTCCAGGGCAGGCTCTATCCACTGCACTACCTAGCCACCCCATGGAGTTTTCTTGATAAAGATTCTGGAGCTCATCTTACAGAAGAGGAAACTGAAGCAAACAAGGTTGAGTGAGTTACCCTGAGTCAATCACCTAGTAAATGTCTGGGGCTAGATTTGAACTCAGGTCCTTCTGACTCCAGGGCCAGTGCTCTATCCACTACACCACCCAGTTGCACCTAGAATTTATATATACACACCCTAAGATGGGTCAGGTACTATATTAAGGGTGTTATAATTATCTTATTTGATCCTCACAACAGCACTGGGAGGTAGCTGCCATTATTATCCCTATTTTACATGTGAGGAAACTGAGGCAGACAGAGGTTAAAAGACTTGTACAGAGTCCTACAGTTTGCAATTGTTTGAGTCTGGATTTGAACTCAGATCTTCCTGATTCCATCTGGAACTCTATCTACTGAGTGATCTAGGTGTCTTCAAAAGTAGGGAGGGGAGGTTTAGAAGGGAGGAAAGTTTAAGAGGAAATATAATGAATTCAATTTGGGACATATTTTAAGATTCCTACTAGTTAGCCATTAAGAGATGTCTAATAGGCAGTTGGAGCTATGGGACTGGAAGTAAGTAGGAAAATTAGTGTTATATAGAAAGATTTAAGAATTATCAGCATAGATATGACAATAATTTAAATCTCTGGGAGCTGATGAGATCACTAAATAAAATAATATATGACAAGATGAGAAGAGTATATAAGACCCCAACTATCTATGGTTATGATCTGGATGAAGGAAAACTGAGAAGGACCACTCAGATAGTTAGGAGGAAAACCAGGAAAGGGTGGTGTCCTAAAAAGCCAGAGAGAAGGTAACATCAAGAAGAGATATTTGACACTAACAGTCCCAAATGTTGTAGAGAGGTCAAGGAAGGGGACCGAGAAAAAAGCTATTAAATTTGAAAATTTAGAGATCTATTGCTAACTTAGGAGAGAGCAGTTTCAGATGAATGATGAAATCAGAAGCCAGAGTACAGAGAATTAAGAATCAAATAAGAAGAGAAAAAAGCAGCTCTTTCTCAAAGAGTTTAGTCACACACACACACACACACACACAGCACACACACACACACACACACACGGAAGGTTTTTTGAGAATGAGGTAGACATTGTCTTGTTTATAGACAGGTTGAAGGAGACAGAGAGAGAAGAGAGAGAGAGGAGAGGAGAGAGAGAGATGAGAGAGAGAGAGAGAGAGAGAGAGAGAGAGAGAGTGAGAAAGAGGAGAGAATGGGGGATAATAGAGGGGTGAGTTGCCTGAGGAATAAAATTGCTTATG